>NW_026110784.1:486853-574353 GCF_024679095.1 Eriocheir sinensis
TGACTACCTTTCACTTAATGGATGAATGCACCAAGACTCCCTAACCTTTCCAGCTCCCTTCATTCATTCTATTGTTTAGGTCGTTGCCACTTCAACCTCGCACCGAGAAACAAAGACCCTGAGGAATCACTGTGCAAGGAATGGTTTTCAGGAGGCTAAACAAGGAGATTACTAACCTTTCTGCTAATGAACGAATGCCTGAAACTTCGTATCTTTTCCAATCTTATCCTTCCAGTCGGTTGTTTTGATCGTTTCCACCCCAACCTCGCACCGAGAAACAAGGACGCTGAAGAATCACTAAGGAAGGACATTTTAGAGGGCAAAACATGAGGAATTGATGACCTTTCTGCTAATGGACGAATGCAAGATACCTACGTAGCCTTTAAACCATCTCCTTCCAGTCGGTTGTTTTGATTGTTTCCACTTCAATCTCGCACCGAAAACAACGACGCTGAGAAAGAACTGCGTATAGAAGGGCGTCTCAGGAGGACAACATAAGACATTTGATATCCTTTCTGCTAATGAACGACTGCACTGAACCTACTTAACCTTTCCACCTGGTGTTTTGATCCTTTGCACTTCAATTTCGAGCGCCGAGAAAGCTCTCAGAAAGGAAGGACATCTGAGGAGGCAAAACTAAGGCATTTGATATCCTTTCTGCTAATGAACGAAGGCACTAAACCTGCCAATAGCCTTTCCAAGCCTCTCCTTCCAGTTCGTTGTTTTGATCCTTTCCACTGAACTCCCGCGCCGAGAAGGGAACAAGACGGTCTAATAAGGTGAAAAAAGTGACCTGAAAAGACCTGACGTTGAAGCTATTTTGAGTTAGCTTGAAATACCGAGAGAGAGAGAGAGACAAGTTCAAGAAATTAGGACTGATTAGGTTAGTTGAGAGAGAGAGAGACGAAGGGTGAAGAAATGGAAGGCAAGAAAGTTAAAAGGTAATGAAGAGGAACGAGAGGAAGAGGAAGAAAAAGAGGAGGAGGTAAGAGACAAGACAGACAGACAGGAGGAAGAGGAAAAAACGGAGAAAATGAGAAGAAGAAGAAGAAGAAGAAGAAGAAGAAGAAGAAGAAGAAAGAAAGGAAGGAAAAAGAAGAAATGGAAGAGAAGGAAGATGATTGAAAAGTTGGAAGGAGAAAAAAAAGAAGTCAAAAGGTAAGAGGAAAAAGATGAAGAGGAAATGGAGAAGGAAGTGGAGGAGGAAGAAGAAGGAGGAGGCAGAAGGGCCCATCTCGCGCTCCTCGACAAGATCCAGGAGAGGGCGTGGAGGATCATCACGGATCGACAACCGGAGCACCTACCGACCCTGCAGACCCTCCAACACCGGCGAGATGTAGCCGGCCTCACCACTCTGTACAAAATACAGCAGGAGGGAGTGAAGCACCTGAGGACGCTGCGCCAGCCAGGCAGGAGGTGACATCCAACACCGTGTCAGTGGAGGCGGCTCCCACGGCTCTAGTGATACAGCGATGCCGGACGACTCACTACCAGAGGCAGTTTATAAACACTTACGTGCAGATATGGAACCGTCTCCTTGCGTCCGGTCAGCTGCCTCAGCAGTTCACACACCGGCAACAATATAAACGTTTGTGAACCAGTGGCTGAACAATTTGTGAACAGGTTAGGCTTTCAGATAGGGGATACCAACTATGTTCCCTTTAGCCTAGAAAATAGTGTCGCCATATAATGTAATGTTATAGGTACTAGGCCCTGATGTAACCAAGTGTCTGTGTAAATAAAAAAAATAAAAAATAAAAAATGGGGGAAATAAAGGAGGCTCATAGTTAAAGGAAGAGGAAGAAGATGAATTGGAGAGGGAAAAGAAAGAAGAGGAGGAGGAGGAGGCAGAAGAAAGAGGAAGAAGGGGGGTAGGAGAAAGGAGAAAGAGGAAGAGAAGGAAGAAAGAGAAACGTCAAAGTTAAAGGAAAAGGAAGAGGAAGAAGATGAACAGGTAAGGGAAAGGAAGAAGAGGAGGAGGAGGAGGAGAAAGAGCTCGAAGTTAAAGGAAGAGGAAGAGGAAGAGGAAAGCGAAACGAAAGAAGTGGAGGAGGAAGGAGGAAGAAATGGATGAAAATAAAGTTAAAAGGTAATAAAGCTAATGGAAGAGAAAGAAGATTAAGAGGAAAGGGAGAGGGGAAAGGAAAAAGTGGGGGAGATGGTGATGGCGGTGGTGGTGGAGGAGGTGGTGGAGGTGGTGGAGAGGCGCCGGAAAGTTTATGTGCTGGGCAATGTTCCAGAATGCTTGGGACGGGAGGCCAGGCGTGAAGGCGCTGGAACAACACGACAGGACAGCAGGAAGGAAACAGCAAGAAGCGGCCGGGCTCAAGGAGGAAGGGAAGGACTATTAGCCGCTAGGACACACTAAACGAGGCCACCAGGAATGCATACACCACCCCATGACGATAACACGGACTATTGTGGACATGGGTGGGGTGTAAAAAGAGATTGTAAAATTGATATTAGAATGATCTCTGTGTCCATTAGTGCTTTATTAGGCCTGGGTTCAAGGAGGGAGGTAGTGGAGGATTAGCAGCTAAGGCACACTGAACGAAGCCAGAAGGAAATGTATGCACCATCTCCATGAAGATTACACGGACTATTGTGGCGATACTTAACTTCTGGAGACATAGGAGTAAAAATAGATGAGAGAATAGATAATAAATTGGTCTCAGAGTAAGAAAGGAGTGGAGTATTAGCAACTAAGAGGAAGAAGATGAAGAGGCGAGGGAAGAGGAAAGGGTGGAGGAGGAAGGAGAAAGAGGAAGAAGAGAGGTAGAAAGAGATAGAAGAAAGGGAAAGCTCGAGGTTAAAGGAAGAGGAAGAGGAAGAGGAAAGGGAAAAGGAAAGGGTGGAGGAGGAAAGAGAAAGAGGAAGAGGAGAGGTAGGAGAAAGGAGAAAGAGATAGAAAAAAAGGGAAATCTCGAGGTTAAAGGAAGAGGAAGAGGAAGAGGAAGAAGATTAAGAGGATAGGGAAAAGGAAAGGGTGGAGGATAAAGGATAAAGAGGAAGAAGAGAGGTAGGAGAAAGGAGAAAGAGACAGAAAAAAAGGGAAAGCTCGAATTTAAAGGAAGAGGAAGAGGAAGAAGATGAAGAGGAAAGGGAAAGGAAGAAGAAGAGGAGGAGGAGGAGAAACAATAACCCCCAACACACACCAATCACAGTCATAATACCAATACTTTCCCGTGAGCGACCATGGCATTTCCTGAAGCCTCGACTATTGCACACGCGAGCCTCGTCAGAGCAAACACCGAGAGCAATGAGAGGCAGGATACATATATTAAAAGCGGACAAAACACTGCAAAGACTCTCACACTGGTAAACTCTCGTCTCAAGCTGGTTAATATTTTTTTTTACAACAAAGGAGACAGCTCAAGGGCACAAAAAAAGGAAACAATAATAAAAAAAGCCCGCTACTCGCTGCTCCTATAAAAAGAATCAAAAGAGGTGGCCGAAAGAGAGGTCAATATATAGTGCCGTATTTTTAAACGCTACAGATTCTCACAGCAACTATTTCTAAAGGCCAAAAAAACAGGTAAAATGCGTTCTCATGTGTGCTTTTGGGGTTCATGGTACAGAAGCCTTGTCAAACTCCCACTGTGGTCAAAACACTACCCCCAGGAAACGCCCTTAACGCCTACGAAAGCCATGTCAAACGAATGTGCCTGGGCGACGAAATGTTTATTAATAATGAGTGTTTTTTAGAGTTCATGATACAGAAGCCTTGTCAAACTCCAACTATTGTCAAAACAGTATAATAATGAGTGTTTTTAAGGGTTCATGGTCAAACTCCAACCGCGGTCAAAAAGCTCCTCGGAAAAGCCTACAACTCCTACGAAAGCCATGAACCTAAAGACACACTGCTTAGAACCCGATTAATCCCCTTTTTGGCCTCTGGAAATAGCTGATGTAAGAGGTTGAAGCGTTTAAGAACACTGACCTACGGCCCTCTGATCCAGCAAGGCGGAAAACAGTTTTGGCGGCACCCTTCCTGCCTTGATGGGTGGGTGGCGGGCGGCCGGTGACAGGGCGGACAGCAGGACTCACGCCGGCACGCACTGATGCCCAAGATACGGCTGCGCGAGGCCGCCATTGCTGATGCTTGAGATAGGGCAGGAAGGGTAACTAGGGGATGACGGGTCCACGACGCGGCGCTTGAGGACAGGACGTGCGGCGACAGGCTCTCGAGTGGAAAAGAAAAAAGGTCTGGCGCGTGAGAAAAGTGTTGAGGTGCTCGAGTTAGTGACAGCTCTGGACGGCTTCTCAATGTGAACTGTTGCCATAAACGAGCAGGAGTGTTTGTCACGTTGTGCGCGTCACTCCTGTTAGCACTCCTGTCAGGGGCATGAAGGCAGTACATAATAGTGTGAAATTAAACCTCTGAACAAAATATAACCTGTGAGTAGTTGAAATAGTGTCCACCATTCTTTACTTTGACAACAGTTATTTCTTTACAGCAGCTCGGTTTTCAAGGGTAGATTTCATGAGTATGAATTGGAGAGTTGCGTACGAATTGGCGAGCCTACCCGGCTACGTAAATTTATTTTTATTTATCTATATGTTTTTATTTTTACGTTCGGCCTGTTGCGCCGGTAGGCTGTCTTGATGGGGCCTGGTGGTCGGCCCCAGCCGTTCGTGTTGCAGGCAAGAGTTTATAATGTGGTCATCTTGTTTGGCTCATGCTGTCCCCCGGAACTCATCTTTGCTCCACTGTAGAGAGTTTCGCTAGAGTCCGGGTTCATGGGTGGTCTTCAGGACAGCCTGTGCGTAGTTTTAAGCCACTCGGCGATGACTGAAAATTGTCAGCTTGTAGCGGCGGGCGAGACTTGAACCCGAATTCCCCAGGACAACACGCCCGCACGCTGACCACTCAGCCTGTGTTAACTAACTGGTTCACGGTCAGCACACCCAGCGCATGAGGAAGGGAAAGCCACGTCATTATAATCAGACAACGGGAGTTAATTATAATTATTAATGGGAGACATTCAGGGAGAGCAGGCGGCGGTAAACACGGAACAGGAGGGACAGACGAGAGGAGGAAGCTAAGAAGAGGGAAGATGAAACCGGAAATAGAGAGGAAGAAGAAAGGAAGAAAAGATAAAACGAAGAGAAGGAAATTATTCAGCTCACCAGGAAGAAAGTCACGTTGATTGGTAAAGAATTATGTTGTAATAAAAGAACAATATCGACATTTAGTTTTCATTCCATTGCCTCAAAACCCGATACACACACACACACACACACACACACACACACACACACACACACACACACACACACACAAATAGAGTCAACCGAGAGAGGGTGTAGCCGTGTAAGCCTCCCCCTCCGGGCCTAAGTACTAGAGTGAACCTAAGAGAGGAAGGGAGGGGAATAGGCCAAACGAAACCTTTTAACCTCGATCTGCAAGCACGCTAACGCTGTGTCCTCGGTATTGGCAGGAAGTCTCATGGTGGTTGGTGTCTGGAGAACCTTCAGGCTGCTATTAATAAAAGCTTCTGGTTCTTGTTGCCATTTTTTAAGGCCAGAGAGAAGCTGCGTTGGGTTGTCTGAGTGTTTTCCCCGTTCACAGCGAGGAAGCCTTGCAAAACTACCGCCAGGCTAAGGAAACCACCCTTGGAAACCTTATAGCTCCCGACTGGTATTATCAAACGTTTCGGGTTCTTGTTACTATTCTTAGGGGCAGGGAGGAGCCACGTCGGGTTGCCATGAGTGTTTTCCCCGTTCACTGCGCGGAAGCCTTGTAAAACTACCGCCAGGCTCATGGAAACCCCTATAACTCGAGATTGGTATAAACACAAGCTTCTGGTCCTTGTTACGGCTATTTTTTAAGGCCAGAGAGGAGCTACATTGGGTTGACATGAGTGTTTTCCCCGTTCACTGCAGCGCGGAAGCCTTACAAAATTACCACCAGGCTAAGGAAACCACCAATGGAAACCCCGACAACTTCCGCGAGAGCCTTTGAAACAGATGTAGTTGGTATGGGGGCCAGAAATGACATGCTTGGTATTCGTTGGTGTCAGGTGAATGATAGATCGGTATTCTCAGAGACTTGAAAAGATCACTGACTTTCTTTTCGGTATAAAATCAAAGAACAAAACGGCGCAGAGTTACTGGGATCGTATTCTTAAACATGTCAGTCCCCAAGCACACACATTTCACAAGGCTTTCATAGGAGTTTTGGGCATTTCAGAGGTACTTTTATGACCCTGGTGGTAGTTTGACCTCTCTCCTGTACCGTGAGCCTAAAAAGCACACATGAAAATCCGATTTATCTCCTTTTTCGGACTTTGGAAATAGTGGACGTGAGCGGTAGAAGCGTCTGAGAATACCCCTGCAGAAACAGTCCAGCGTGCTTGTTTCATTCACGGGTTTGTTTACACGGTACAAAATTCCACTGACCCCTGTGAGCGAGCTGACAGGGAAGCTGGCCCAGAGTTCACAGTTTGGTATTAGCTCATGAAGGGACGGACGGCTCTGGCAAATGTAACACGCAGCTGAAAGTTTGTTTGATTCGTTGCGTTTGCCAATGCGAAGGAAGAAAACGAGGCCCATATATACGTTGCTGCCGCCCTCGTGTATGTAGCAATCATAGGACAACGACATGAGGAGTTGAATGAACACACAGGCACCATCGAGCCGCCTCACAAGTAGGGAATAGTATTGTAGATATATAGCAAGATCAATGAAGTTGCTTACGGTATAAAATAAAATCATGCAACACACTTCACGGCCTCGCAGCTATAATCAATCTCACATATACATCCTTCCAGCGATTATGTCTATGGTATTAAAACATACGGATACCTGTAAGTGGCCGAGTGATCAAAGCTTCAACATGATGATCCCGAAGACCCAAGTTCGAATACAAAACGTTATAACTTCTCTATCATGCAGAACAACAGTGTCAGTATCTGCTATGACATCGAACCCAATAACCAGCCACTGAGGGAGAGAAGGATCTGGAGGTCGGGAGGTTCACATGCTTGACTTTCCAGCGAGCAGCGAACGTTTTTTGGAAGTGTAACATATGGATTTACCTTCGTCATAGCTATTTCACATCGGGCCCAATAGCCAACCACTGAGAGGGAGAAGGAACTTGGGGTTGGGGGCTTTGTGTTGGGGTTGGGCGGTTCACATTCTTGACTTTCCAGCGAGCAGCAAATATTTCTGGTGAGTGTAACATATGGATTTACCTTCATCATGGCTATTTCACATCGGGCCCAATAACCAGCCACTGAGGAGAGAAGGAACTTGAGGTCGGGCAGTTTACATGCTTGACTTTCCAGCGAGCAGCGAATATTTCTGATGAGTGTAACATATGGATTTACCTTCATCGTGGCTATTTCACATCGGGCCCAATAGCCAACCACTTAGAGGAGAAGGAACTTGGGGTTGGGGCTTTGTGTTGGGGTTGGGCAGTTCATCCTTAACTTTCAAGGAACAGCGAATATTTCTGGTGAGTGTAACATATGGATTTACCTTCATCGTGGCTTTATCACATTGGGTCCAATAACCAGCCACTGAGAGAGAAGGAACTTGAGGTTGGGGTCGCGCGGTTCACATCCTTGACTTCACAGCTAGCAGCGAATGTTTCTGGGGATTGTCAAACTTGTACGGGTGCATTCAGGCAATCAATAAGAGTCCTTACTATAATAGGACGAAAGGACCAACCAACGTAAGGCCTATGCGTAACGTGTCGTTACTCGCGTCCACTTCACGAGCCGCATCGAATGTCTGTCTATTTGCTGTTACACATCGACGTGACCGGGAGCTGTGTCTTGTTATCGCCCGCCTATGCCAGCTAAGAGAACGATAATGTTTTGGTTCTTGTCCGTCTTTTCAGCCTCTCTTCCTAACTCCTCAGCCCTTGCGTCCATTCCACTCCTCGTCGCTGTCCCAAGTTGACCCACATCACGAGAACTCCAACTGTGTCTCTATCGCCCGCCTATACAAGTGAACAAGACGAAACTCTTCTGCTTGATGTCCGTCTTTTCAGCCTTTCTTCCTCTTACTTCTCGGCCCTTGCGTCCATTCCACTCCATAAGTCGTTGTCCCAAGTTGACCCATGCATATCACGAGAACTCCAACTGAGTCTCTATCGCCCGCCTATACCAATGAAGATGGGATAGCGTTTTCCTAATTGGCCGTCTTGTTAGCCTTCCCTACTCTTACTTGCTGTCCCTTCGGTCCTCTCCACTCCGCAAATCCCTGTCCCATAGTTGACGCACATCACGAGAACTCCAACTTTGTCTCTATCGCCCACCTATACCAATGAAGATGCGATCGTGTTTTCCTATTGGCCGTCTTGTTAGCCTTTCTGCCTCTTACCTGCTGTCCCTTGCGTCCACCCTACTCCGCAAATCCCTGCCCCATCGTTGACCCACGTGACGGGAACTCCAACTGTGTCTCTATCGCCCGCCTAAACCAATGAAGATGCGATAGTGTTTTCCTATTGGCCGTCCTTTCAGCCTTTCCTTCCTTACTTGCTGTCCCTTCGGTCCTCTCCACTTAAGAACATAAGAACATAAGAACGCAGGAGTCTACAAGAGTCCTGTAGGCCTGTACGAGGCAGCTCCTTTGACCCTAAGCTCCCGTGTATCTAACCCCACCTAATATCGCTGTCCATGAATTTATCTAGTCTATTTTTGAATGTGACAATTGTATTGGCACTCACCACATGACTGCTAAGCCTATTCCACTCATCCACCACCCTGTTAGTAAACCAATTTTTGCCTATGTCCCTGTTGAATCTGAATTTATCCAGTTTCGCAAATCCCTGTCCCACAGTTTGCCCACATCACGAGAAGGTCAACTGTTTTTCTATCGTCCGTCTACCAGCGAAGATACGATCATGCTTTGGTTGTCTGTCTTTTCAGCCTATATCCTTAACTTGTCAGCCATTGCGTCCACTCCACTCCGCTCGCTGTCCCATATTTTACCCAGATCGCAAGGAGGTCGACTGTCTCTCTATCGCCCGCCCGTTTTGGATGTTGTCCGTCTTTACATCATTTCTTCCTCTCACTTCTCGGCCCTTGCGCCCATTCAGCTCCGCATGGTGTTGTCCCAAGGTTGACCCACATAAGACGAAGCAAGGCAGCAATGCGTCCCTCGTTTTCCTCCTTTCTCACTGGCAGACGCAACAAATCGAACACAAACTTTCAGCCTCGCCGTCACTGGTCCACGGTCGCCCCTCTTTCAGGCTGTCAATGCGTTCGTCACCATGAGAGATTCTTCCTTCATTCCTTCCTGCGGTGATGTATAAATAAGATCCCAGCAAAATTATTATACACGATCATTATTCGCGGTAAAGAACCCAGTGGAAAGTTTTCAATAGGAAGACTAAAACAAATAACATAAATTTAGTTCCACGGTTGTAGGAAAAATAGAAAAAATAAAAAAATAAACACTGGAAAACGAATCTAGACAAACAAAAGTGAAAAAAATAAGAATGAATGCATCGTGGTGTGTGTGTGTGTGTGTGTGTGTGTGTGTGTGTGTGTGTGTGTGTGTGTGTGTGTGTGGTGAGAAAGGAAGAGACTCGGCTCAGGTAGTGTGTGTGTATGTGGTGATGGGAGGGGATGGTGGTGGTGGTGGTGGGGAAGGAGCAGGGTGGAGGGGGTAGGCTGGGGATTGTTGCAGGCCATCGATTCCTGGTGACGAGTGGGCGGGGAGGAGAGACAAACGGCGGGACAGGTGACAACGAGCGGCCCTGAGTCTGAGTCCATCGTGAAAAGTGTACGGCGGCGATACGTTACCGTGGTGGATGTGTGTGTGAGGGAGGGGGAAGGGGGGGAGAGGAGGCGTGAGGAGAGGTAGTAAGGCCCATTGTAGTAGTAGTAGAAGTGTGTTAGTCGGGGTGATGGTAGTGGTAGTAATTGTTGTTCTTACAGTTTTTAGTAGTAGTGGTGGTGATAGAGGTAGTAGTAGTAGTAGTAGTAGTAGTAGTAGTAGCAACAAGTTTATGATAACGATGATAATGAAAAGGAGGAGAAGGAAGAGAAAGAGGAGGGCAACAACAACAACAACAACAACAACAACAACAGCAGCAATAATAATAATAATAATAATAATAATAATAATAATAATAATAATAATAATAATAATAATAATAATAATAATAATAATAACAACAATAAAGAAGAAAAGAACAACAAGAACAAGAACAACAAGAACAACAAGAAAATTAAGAAAACAAAAGCACAACAATATACAGACAACATCAACAAAAGAATCCAGCAACAAGACAAACAGCAACAGCCGCCAGTGTGTAACAATTATAACGTAAGTCACACACGCAGCACAATCAGAGTCAGTCCTCACTAAGGCGGCCGCTGGGTGAAGGCGTGCCGGGATGGCGATGAGGGGGAGGGAAAGGGAGGACAAGAGAATGTAGAGGAATATAAAGATGGAGGGTCAGGGAGATAAAGTAATAGAGAATGTAGAAGAATATAAAAATGGAGGGTCAGGGAGATAAAGTAATAGAGAATGTAGAAGAATATGAAAATGGAGGTTCATGGATATAAAGTAATAGAGAATGTAGAAGAATATAAAAATGGAGGGTCAGGGAGATAAAGTAATAGAGAATGTAGAAGAATATAAAAATGGAGGGTCAGGGAGATAAAGTAATAGAGAATGTAGAAGAATATAAAAATGGAGGGTCAGGGAGGTAGAGTAATAGGCATTTAAAATACATAACAAACAAACAAACACAAGAAACCAATAATCAAGAACAACAAAGATAATATAAACAAGACTTCACTGTATATGCCTACGGAAAAATTTAGCCTATTATTCACATGCCATTGATAGCCTACACAAGGGCTTGGATATCACTGTTCTGGTGGTGGTGTTGTTTCGTTCAGGAGAGGAACCAGGTCACGTTTGTCAGCGGGCGGCGGTGCACGGAGAGGCAGGAAGTGGCGATGTCCGGGATTGTTCTAAAGTTTCCCCTCAAGGCGTGTGTGTGTGTGTGTGTGTGTGTGTGTGTGTGTGTGTGTGTGTGTGTGTGTGTAGGTAATCCTTCGCACTGGTCCCTGGGGCGTGAGTCTTGGAATAACAGGAAGGAAAAAAACATACACACTTTCTTTTGCAGGATATTAAAAGTAAAAGAAATATTATGGATGAAGACACTCACTTTGCGGGATAATAAGCATCGTCCCGTAGGCATACACGTTTTTTATATATTGTTTTACAGTAAAGGAGCAGCTCAGGGGCAAAACCAAACAAACAAATAAAAAACAAGTGATAGTATGACAAGACTTCTGGACCATGAACGTGAAAAACTCATGAGAACCCGATTAATCTCCTTTGTGGCTTAGTTGTTGTGGGAGCCAGAAGCGTCTGGGAATACATCAAAAGGCGACTGTGCCGAGGCTGATTTTAGCTCAACACCTGAGGACACCTTGATGACGTCAGGCCCACGATATGACATCACAGGGAAAACATGTAAACAAGCACGACAATCCAGCCAAGCCCGTGCACACACACACACACACACACACACACACACACACACACACACACACACACACACACACACACACACACACAGACACACACACACACACAGACAGCTCCAGTAGCTCAGTGGATAAAGCTCTGCCCTGTTAGGCTCCGGCCTGGCAGGCGGAGGTTCGAGCTCCGCTCAGGCTGAAATTTTTCAGCTTACAAGGAATGGTCACACCCCCCTTGAGCAAGAGGGACGGGGGTGTGGTGCGTGCAGGTCCCAGAAGTCCCCGAAGATCGACTGTAATGAGTCTTGCTCTAAATGGGGAGGATGTTGTCTGAATACTGGTGGGCTAATAAGAGGCGTGGCTTAGAGTTAAGTCCACGACAAGGGCGTAGGGGTAGCCAGAATAGTGTGATGTACTGTGCGACTTGCAAATCAATAACGGCAGAGTACATGACGGCAGATGAAGCGGTAATAATGACAGGCTTCGTGGAGGGCGTGGACGAGAGGGCAGCGCAGGGAGGTGGTGGTGAGTGTAGAGCCCTGGGACTCGTATTCTCAAAGGCTTCGGGCTCTTGGTACGATACTTTTCTAAGGCAACAGGAATAATGCGTCGGGTTCTCAAGCGTGTTTTGCCTGTTCATGGCGTAGAAATCTTGCAAAATTACCGCCAGAAATATGGAAACACCATGGAAATCCCAAAACGTCTACGAGAGCCTCTTGAAATTGAGATCCCAAGGCCTCGAAACGTTTGAGAACGTGGGTCCTGGGAAGGTATTCTCAGACACTTCCACCTCTCACACCATCTATTTCCCAAGGCCACAAAGCAGATAAGTCGGGTTCTCATGGGTATTTTTAACGTTCACGGTGCAGAAGCCTTGTCAAACTATCACTAGACTCAAAAAACTACCCATGGCAATACCCACAACAACCTCCACGATAGTTTAATCAAATGTGGGAGAGTGAGCCCCGAAATGTTTGAGAATATGGGCCTTTGACTCCGGTGACTTCGTGCGTGCGTCTCAGGAACATCATGCGAACGGAAGGAATAGTCGATTATTTCCTGACAGCTACGAAGGTGTGTGTGTGTGTGTGTGTGTGTGTGTGTGTGTGTGTGTGAGAGAGAGAGAGAGAGAGAGAGAGAGAGAGAGAGAGAATACACACACACACACACACACATATATACGGTGGTTGAATGGATAGCGTGACGGCGCCGCGATCAGGACGACGCGAGTTTAATCCCCGCCCGGTGCCACCAAGCTGGGATTTTCAGCCGCCGCCGAGTGGCTTAAAACACCCACATGCTGTCCAGAAGACCACCTATCAGCGGACTCAAGATTCTAGGATTAAAGATGAGATCCGGGAGGGTAGCATGAGCCAGTGCAAGATGGCGCCACTATAAACACTCGCCTGCGCCAGAACGGGCTGGGCCGACCATCAGGCCCTACCCGGAAGAAGCCTTGGGCCGACCATCAGGATCCACCGGAAGAAGCCTACCGGAACAATAGGCCACGACGTAAAAAATAGAAAAACAATAATAATAATAAAAAACTCCCGATCAGGTACCAAATATTTCCACTTAAACTTCAATATCCTTATAAATCATGTCCTCTTAAGACCACACTAACTACCGCAATAATCAATCCACCAAACATCAACACTGGAAAGACACAACAGCTAAACATTCATTAGTAACTACAACATCCTTTCAGTATTCTTATGGGAACTATAGAGTCAGTGGACCGCTTCTTCCTTCACGTTAGCACTTAGACCTCATTCAATAAACATCAACACCAGAAAGACATAACCGGTATAGGAAATTCACACATGTCTACAGCATTAAGTAAGTGTGTTTATCCTCCCTAGTGTCTGTGTTACGCTTCTTCATTTACATTAACATAATTATACCTCGGCTTCTTTACCCCACAAAACATCAACACCAAAAAAAGACAACTGACGAACATTAACTCGTAACTACAACATAGTATGTTTATGATTCCCAGAGTTTGTGTTACGCTTCTTCATTGACGTTAACACAATCATACCTCGGCTTCTTTACCCCACAAAACATCAACATCAAAAAAAGACAACTGGCGACCATTAACTCGTAACTACAATATAGTATGTTTATGATTCCCAGAGTTTGTGGAACGCTTCTTCATTGACGTTAACATAATCATAACTCGGCTTCTTTACCCCACTAAACATCTACATTAAGAAATATACAACTTCCAGACGTTCACTCGTAACTACAACATCCTTTCAGTGCTTTTATGCGCCCCAGAGTGAGTGGAACGCTTCTTCAGTCACGTTGTCATATTCATTAAAATGCGTGAGGTGGCGACATTATTCAGGCAGAGAGGCGAGGAAGGGAGGAGAGGAGAGCGTGGCGGCGGCACAGCTCGTGTTGACACACCACTGTGACCTCTAGACAAGCGAAGCCGGTGACTCGGCAGAACCTGATGTGCTCGCCGTGAACCCGCTTGTCGTATGAACCAGGAAAGTCCGCTCTCCTTTTCCTTCACATCTGGAGCAAACGGCGGTATTGTTAGACGCTGCCACCCCGCACATCAACTATTCCCAAAGGCCAAAATCGGGAGATTAATCGGGTTCTATCGAGTGTTTTTAGGTTCACAGTACAGAAGAAGGGTCAAACCACCACCAGGCTGATACAACTACCGTTGGAAATGCCCAAAACTCCTACGAAAGCCTTGTCAAATATATGTTTCTTAGGTTCATGATACAGAGGAAGGGTCAAACTACCACCAGGCTCATACAACTACCGTTGGAAATGCCCAAAACTCCTACGAAAGCCTTGTCAAATATGTTTCTTAGGTTCATGGTACAGAGGAAGGGTCAAGCTACCGCCAAGGTCATAAAACTACCCCTAGAAATGCTTAAACTTCTACGAAAGTCTTGTCAAATAGGTGTGCTTGGGCGCCGAAATGTTTGAACACATGACCCATAGGCGATCTCTCCTTCCCTTCTCTTCTCTTCTCTTCTCTTCTCTTCTCTTCTCTTCTCTTCTCTTCTCTTCTCTTCTCTTCTCTTCTCTTCTCTTCTCTCTCTCTCTCTCTCTCTCTCTCTCTCTCTCTCTCTCTCTCTCTCTCTCTCTCTCTCTCTCTCTCTCTCTCTCTCTCTCTCTCTCTCTCTCTCTCTCTCTCTCTCTCTCTCTCTCTCTCTCTCTCTCTCTCTCTCCCTACACCTGTTGCGTTGGCCCAGACGAGCACACACCGCCGTCCCTTGGCAGACTGACACACTCACGCTCCCTGGCAGACGCTGTTGCTCGTTATCCCAAAGAATGGCGCACCTCGTCCAGCCCGCCGCCAGTGTTTGTCATGCACACCGAGGCCACGACATCGCCTGCCAAGGGCCGTCCGCTGAACACTGCGAGGCGAGGCTGGGCTGAGGATGACGGACATTTACACTCACGCCTTGCACTATCACTCCCTGGCCATTCACCCCTCCCTCCCCTCCATCCTTACCCTTCCACCCAGCAACTCCACCTAACCCCACCTTTCCTATCCTTATTCCCTTGATGATATGGATAATAGCTTGATGAAACAGATGGATAGATGTAATATTGATGGAGAGATGGAAAGATAAATGGAGATAATAGATTAATAGATTGATAGATAGATGCAATACTAAAGGAGATATAGTAAGATGGTTGGAGATAGATAGATACAGGTAGAGTAATAGATTGAGAGATAGACAGATAGTATATTGGATAGATACAAAAATTGTAGACGTATATAGAGAGGTAATAAGACAGATCACACACACACACACACACACACACACACACACACACACATGAGACTAATTCTGGACTATGATAGCAGGGAAGTAAAGTTTTCGAGTCTACTTAGTCCTGAATTAGGAGTCCACTGCCAGGCCCAAAACTTGTATTCTACGCGTAAAATGAGTTCAGAAACACCATTTATTTACCTTAGAGCGAGGGAGGGAGGGCGGGAGGGGGAACGAGAGAGAGAGAGAGAGAGAGAGAGAGAGAGAGAGAGAGAATGAATAAGAAGGAAGGAAGGAAAAATGAAAGAATGAATGAGAGAACGAAAGAAAAAAGAAAAAGAAAGAAAAAGAGTGAGAAAAAGAAAGAAAAGAAAGAAAAAATCCGAAAGAAAAAAGAAAAAAAAGAGAATGAATGAATGCATGAGCGAGATAGTCACAGACAGAGAGACAGAGAGAGGTCGTGGAAAGGTCATAAACACTCGACAGCATGTAAGTCAACTGGCCGGGGCTGAGAGATTGCAGGCAAGAGGGTAATGGAAGACGTAAGGGAGAGCGGAGGCTGAATATTCATGGCGGAGGGAAGGAAGAGGACCAGCCGGGAGAGACAAGCTGGGAGGACCGTTTTCTGGGACACTTTCGGCTCCCACAACTCATTCCCAAGGCCACAAAGAGGATTAATCGGGTTCTCAGGAGTATTTCTTTGGGTTCATGATACAGAAGAAGGGTCAGACTATAACTAGGCTCGTAAAACTACCCATGGAAATACTAACACAACCTCTACGTAGGCCCGTATTCTGGGACGCTTTCGACTCCCATAACAACTATTCTCCCAAGGCCACAAAAGGGATTGATCAGGTTCTCATGACCATTTCTTGAGGTTCATGATACAGAAGAAGGGACAGACTACCACCAGGATCATAAAACTAACCACCATCCAGAAGAGGCAAGCTAGGAGGACCGTATTCAGGGACGTTTTCAGCTCCCACAACAACTAATTCCCAAGGCCACAAAGGAATTAGTCAGGTTCTCATGAGTGTTTCTTTACGTTCATGGTGCAGAAGCATTGTCACACTATCATTAGGTTCATAGAAATATCCATGGAAACATTAACACAACCTCTACGAAAGCCTTATCAAATGTGAGAGTGTGAGCCCCGAAATGTTTGAGAATATGGATTTGATCTCTCTCTGATTATCTTCATATCTGTCAGTCTCACTTGCATCAGAATCACGGCGCTCCACAAATACGTCACGATATAACACTGCCTTTACCCTTAATACACGCCATATATCTGCATTACTCAGCCTCAACTAACCTTCCCTTGTACTAACGCTGCCTATACTCTTTAATACATGCCATTTTCCTGCATTAACTAACATCAACATAGCTTCCCTTATTCCCAACAATGTCTTTAGTATTAATGCACGTCATTTGTCTGCATTACTTGACCTAAACGTAACTTCCCATTCTCTAACTGCCTGTACTCTCAATTTACGCCCTTTGTCTACATACCCTAACGTCAACATAGCTTTTTAATACACACCATTTTCCTGCATTCCTTGGCCTCAATGTAACTTCCCTTTGTCTAACACTGTCTCTGATCTTTGTACTCGTCATTTCTCCGCTTCCCTTTCTCTCTCGGGTAACTTAGGGTCGGAGGGTCGCGCCAGGCCATCCATCCGTCTCTCCACACAGCGGCCCAGCGATCAGTCACCAGGTTTGTCCCTCTGAGCACACACGCCATTACCCACCCTCGGAGCTCTGTACACGCCGGACCTGCTCTCCCTTGGTGCAAAAAATGTAGGATGATGATTATGGAGTGTCAGTGGATGGTAAGAATTGAGCCTTTACTAAGAACGTTGGGAAGAAATGATGACAAGAATTCTACCTTTACAAAAACGTGGGAAAGCTAATTCAAAAGGGCCAGGAGATACGTTAAGAGTACTTCCTTTACACAAAATCAAGATGAAGTAACTCGTACACTAATCCGCTGTTAGCGATACAGGAAACGAAACCACAATGGGAAATCACACGCAAGACGCTCCTCCACACACATACACGCACGCAACTCTATGAATGATATCACACGCAAATCACTAATCCGTAAAGAAACGCAGACAAGACGCTCAACCACACTCACAAAAAACGCACACAACACGCGACTCCACCAATAAAATCACACGCAAATCGCTGATCCAGAAAAAAAAGAAAAACTGGAAGACCACTGAAGCCAATCATCAAATCAACTGAATCCCGAAATTATCTTAATGATCATCTCAGTATGAGCTCTAAACTTACTAAGGGAAGGAAACACAACAATTGGATCGCCTTATTTTTGCACGAATCAGTTGACAATCAGTCTTTACAATACGCAAGACAAAATTCATCAGTCTAGTGTACTGCTGCAGATGGGTTCCAAGGCAGGCAAGCAACTCCATTCCTTTGTTCACGAGTCAGCCAAGGAAACAACACAGCAATTGGAACGCCTTATTATTGCACATCAGTTGGCAGTCAGTCTTTACAATACGCTAGACAAAATTCATCAGTCTAATGTACTGCTGCAGATGGGTCCCAAGGCAGGCAGCTCCATTCCTTTGTTCACGAGTCAGCCAAGGAAACAACAGACTATGGAAGGCCTTATCATTGCACACCAGTTGGCACTCCTTACACCAGCAGTCCTTCCACCACGCTGGTCAAGAGTATCAACAACAATATCAGCCCGAGTGTAGCGCCTCAGGTGGGTCCCGAGACAGTCACTTAGGCACCCTTGCCTAAGAATCGAAGGAAACGCAGCATATAAGAAGTCTGTTAGCCCGCATGAGTTCCCAGTCAGTCCTTAAACCACGCTAGTCAACGCCCCCATCATCATCAGTGTAGTAGTGTATCGCTGAAGGTGTGTCTCGAGGAAGGCAACTACGCGCCTTTGTTTACGAATAAGGCCAAGAGAATACAGCATTTGGAGACCTTGGTTACCTGGCATCAAGTAGCAGTCAGCCCTTACCACCACGCTAGTCAACAGCATCAACATAACCATCAGGCCGAGTGTATCGCTGCAGGTAGGTCCCGAGGGTGTCAGATCCATCACCTTAGTTTACGAGTCAGCCAAGGAAACGCAGCATATGGAAGACCTTGGTTACCTCGCATCAGTTCAGTCCTTACACACACGCACACTATATAGTCAATACCACAATCATCAGTTAGACTCCTTCGTTTATGAATGGAGAAAGAAACAGACAATATGGAAGGCGCTGGTTACCCCTCATCAGCTGGCACTCAGTTCTTACACGACACACACACTATATAGTCAATACCACCACCAACAGTTACGCTCCTTCGTTTATGAGTTGGAGAAGGAAACGGACTATATGGAAGACACTGGTTACGCCTGTCAGTTGACAGTCAGTTCTTACACCACACACACACCACAATCAATTACTCTCCTTCATTTATAATTGGAGAAGGAAACAGACTATATGGAAGGCGCTGGTTACGCCTGTCAATTGACAGTCAGTTCTTACACCACACACACACACCACAATCAATTACTCTCCTTCATTTGTAATTGGAGAAGGAAACAGACTATATGGAAGGCGCTGGTTACCTTCATAAGTTGGCTGTAAGTTCTCAAATCAATACAGACACCATCACAATCATCACCCTGAGTGTAGCGCTGCAGGTGGGTGTCCCGGGCAGGCAACTCCACGTTCGTGAGTCGGCCGCGGGAGAGAGAGAGAGGAGGCTGCCATGAGGTCACGCCATTGAAACTCCACAATATCAGGATTATCTTGGAACCAGTTCTCGGAATTGGTGGTCAGTTGCCCTCACCTCTCACCCCCACGGAGAGAGAGAGGAGGAGGAGGAGGAGGAGAAAGAGGAATTGATCAGGAGAAACAACGAAAGGAAAAGGAGAAAAATGTTAAGGAGAGAAGAAGAAATATAAGGAGGAGGAGGAGGAGGAGGAGAGGACGGAGTAGGTGAAAGTGGAGGTGGAGGAAGAGGAAGAGGAAAAGGAGGAGGAGAAAAATAGAAGTTGAAAGCAATGCAGGATCAAAAGAAAGGAAAGAAAGAGATGCCGTAATAGGAGGAGGAAAAGGAGGAGGAGATGAAAAGGAGGAAGAAGAAAGTTAAGCGAATGAAAGAGGGTGAGGACACGTAAAGGAAGAGAAGAAGAAGAGGAGGAGGAGGAAGAGGAGGAGGAGGAGGAGGAGGTGGAGAAGGAGACAGAGAAAGAGAAAGTGAATGAGAATGAGAAAATGAAAGAGGAGGAGGAGGAAGAGGAGGAGGAGGAGGAGGAGGAGACGAAGGAAGAAAAGAAAAATAAAGGAGGAGAAGAAATAGTAGGAGGAGGAGGAGGAGGAGGAGGAGGAGGAGGATGAGGAGACAAAAGACGAAAAGAAAAAAAAGAGGAGGAGATGAAAGAGGAGGAGGAGGAGGAGGAGGAGGAGGAGGAAGAGGAGACAAAAGAAGAAAAGAAAAAAAGAGGAAGATGAAAAGAAATAGGAGGAGGAGGAGGAGGAGGAGGAGGAGGAGGAGGAGGAGGAGGAAGAGGAGACAGAGAAAAAAAGAAAAAAAAGAGGAGGAGATGAAAGAGGAGGAGGAGGAGGAGGAGGAGGAGGAGGAGGAGGAGGAGGAAGAGGAGAAAAAGAAGAAAAGAAAAAAAGAGGAGGAGATGAAAGAGGAGGAGGAGGAGGAGGAGGAGGAGGAGGAGGAGGAAGAGGAGACAAAGAAGAAAAGAAAAAGAGGAGGAGATGAAAGAGGAGGAGGAGGAGGAGGAGGAGGAGGAGGAGGAGGAAGGAGACAAAGAAGAAAAGAAAAAAAGAGGAGGAGATGAAAGAGGAGGAGGAGGAGGAGGAGGAGGAAGAAGAAAGTTAAGAGAATGAAAGAGGGTGAGGTACAATTAAAGGAAGAGAAGAAGAATGTGTAGGAGGAGGAGGATGAGGAAGAAGAAAGTTAAGCAGAATGAAAGAGGGTGAGGACACGTAAAGGAAGAGAAGAAGAAAGGGAGGAGGAGGAGGAGGAGAGGAGACAAAGAAGACAAGAAAAAAAGAGGGAGGAGATGAAAAGGAGGAGGAGGAGGAGGAGGAGGAGGAGGAGGAGGAGGAAGAACAGAAGAAAAAGAAAAGAAGATGAATGAAAAGAAAATCTCTCTCTCTCTCTCTCTCTCTCTCTCTCTCTCTCTCTCTCTCTCTCTCTCTCTCTCTCTCTCTCTCTCTCTCTCTCTCTCTCTCTCTCTCTCTCTCTCTCTCTCTCTCTCACAATCTCAAACACACACACACACACACACACACACACACACACACACACACACACACACACACACACACACACACACACACACACACACACACACACACACACACACACACACACACACATATATATAAATAATAACGAGGGAAAAATGGGAAGAATAAAGAAATAAAAGAAAGTCAACAAGATCACATTCCAACACTGTACCCGATTCCTTTCCTTCCGTACTCCTTTGTTTTTGTCTGTGCGTGTGTGATGTTGTATTACCAACAGTAGTAGTAGTAGTTGTAGTAGTAGTAGTAGTAGTAGTAGTAATAATAGCAGTAGTAGTAGTGGAGAGACAAAATAAGACAAAAAAATATATAAATAATGTTAGACTACAATATATATCTTACTTATCTTTTCCTTTATCACTCTACAGAAACTGGTTTGCTGAACCCCCAAAGAGGTGCAACTCCTCACCTGACTTACGAGCACATTGTTTACCGTATTGTTACTGTCTATTCCGCCAAAGGTGAGAAAGGATCAGTGGAAGCCCGCCGCCACCTTCTACCTGACTACCTGAAGCGCCCAACCCCAACGGATCAACTGTCAATCAATTACCAGCACCAGAGCAGCCGTGCCCTTCCTCCGTCACCGTTGGGAGGAGCTACTTTTCAACGTGTTCTCACCTTGGGCTGAATATAGCTTTCATCTTAACCCAGTTGCTGCAGGGATCATGTTTCTTAATGGTCCTTTAAGCAGAAAAATGAGAAAAATCATCACTCACACAAACCATTTCATTACATATATATATATATATATATATATATATATATATATATATATATATATATATATATATATATATATATATATATATATATATATATATATATATATATATATATATATATATATCAGGTAATTCTAAGTGAAAATTACTCTATACACATATGCTCGTTTTGCTTTATTATGCGAGAAATTGAGTGTTTAGGTGTGGCGGTTTGTGTGCTGGCAGGGGCTGCAGGGGCCATGTTGTGTAGGAGCAACAGCTGACTGACTGCCCAGGCGTGATGCCGCCAATCTGTAGCCTAGTGATAAACATTTGCATTTATTACAACATGGGGCTGCATTATCAACAAATAACACTTACTGAGTGACCAAATAAATTACTGTGCGGGATAATCAAAGAAAAAAATACTCCGAACTTAACAATGGAACAGTTAGAAAAACGCTTTATGCAGACATGGCAACTCACAGCAAGGAATGCCGACAGTCTGTTGAGGCGCGCGTAAACGTCGCACTGAGAAGTGTTTCCTGACTACACTTTATCGAAATAACCTCTGGAAAATGCCCTTTACCTTCACTAATATTGAATACTCAGACATGATGTTCATCTACGGATTCTGTAACGGTAGCTCCTGGGCTGCCGCACGAGAATACAGACAAAATATCCTGACAGAAGACATCCTGACAGCAGAGTATTTTGCCGAGTTTTCCAGCACCTAAGAGATTTTGGAACTTTCCGGGAGTGCTTGCAACAGCTGAGCGTGCAGAAGGGCACAGGAAGGTAGGGGTGTTGTTCAAGCAGCATTAAGAAGCCCGAGCATAAGCACACGGAGGCTTTCATCGCGTCTGGGAGTTACGCATGTCAGCTTGGCGCACGCTGAGGAGAGAAGGCTTTCACCCGTACCATTTACACAAAACACAACACCTAAAACCAGAAGACCATGAAAAGAGACTGAATTTTGTCACTGGCTCCTTCAACACCAACACCACAGCAACCACATTCTGTACACAGACGAGGCAACATTTACACGCCACGGAGTAACAAACACTCACAATGATCACTGGTGGGCAAAGGAAAATCCACACCAAACTGTTGAAAGCAACTTCCAGCATCGCTTCTCCGTAAACGTTTGGTGTGGCATTGTGGATGACCTACTTCTTGGACCTTTCATTTTCGAGGGGCGCCTAACAGGGGACGTCTACCATGACTTTTTGAGAGATGAGCTTCCTCTCCTTCTGACAGAAGTTCCACTACACATTTATGAACATCTCATACTACAACAGGATGGTGCACCACCACACTCCAGTAAACGAGTCAAGGAATACCTCAACCAGCTATTTCCTGAGAGGTGGATTGGTCGAGGAGGCCCTCAGCAATGGCCAGCGAGATCCCCTGACCTAACACCACTGGATTTCTACTTATGGGGTCACATGAAGTCTTTGGTGTACAAGAATAAACCGCATTCAAGAGAACAGCTAATTCAGCGGATCCAGGAAGTGACACAGGAAATAAAGAACAACAGACCAATGCTGAGGAGGGTGACGACATCGGTCCTGGATCGAGCAAGGAAGTGTATTGAGTGTGAAGGCTCTCACTTTGAACACTTGTTGTAAGGTGAGTTATCACACTGGCGTTCAGTGTTGCCAACTCAAAATTTTCAAATCCGCTAGGATGGCCTAAAAAATCCGCCAGATGACAAGTGAAGCAATAGAAATTTGCCGCTAGATTGGACTTGAAAATCCGCCAGTTACTCTTGTCAATTTTAAGATTTTTCCCGCTAGATAACATGCAATTCCGCCAGATCTAGCGGAAAAACCGCTAGAATGGCATCACTGCTGGCGTTTAAACACTACACTGTGTCAACTGTCACAGCCCCACAGTGAGCGCAGTGAGTTGCCATGTCTGCATAAAGCGTTTTTTCTAACTGTTCCATTGTTAAGTTCGGAGTATTTTTTTCTTTGATTATCCCGCACAGTAATTTATTTGGTCACTCAGTAAGTGTTATTTGTTGATAATGCAGCCCCATGTTGTAATAAATGCAAATGTTTATCACTAGGCTACAGATTGGCGGCATCACGCCCGGGCAGTCAGTCAGCTGTTGCTCCCTACACAACATGGCCCCGCAGCCCCCGCCAGCACACAAACCGCCACACCTAAACACTCAATTTCTCGCATAATAAAACAAAAACGAGCACATGCGTATAGAGTAATTTTCACTTAGAATTACCTGATATATCATCTCTCAAAGTATTTACCATAACTCGTGGGACACCCTGTGTATATATATATATATATATATTTATATATATATATATATATATATATATATATATATATATATATATATATATATATATATATATATATATATATATATATATATATATATATATATATATATATATATATATATATATATATATATATATATTTATGCATCATATATATATATATGTTATACACGGTAAAGCACAAATTTGGCCCTTCGTTGCTACACGGTAAAGCCACAAATTTGGCTGAGCTCACGGTAAAGCCACAATTTGGCCTGTCGTACACGGTAAAGCCAATAATTTGGCCCGTCGTTGCTACACGGTAAAGCCACAATTTGGCCTGTCGCTGCTACATGGTAAAGCACAAATTTGGCCCGTCGCTGCTACACGGTAAAGCCACAAATTTGGCCCGTCGCTGCTACACGGTAAAGCCACAAATTTGGCCCGTCGCTACTGGGTTAATGGCGCGTAGCTAAAGGAGTGGAAACCTAACAGCAGGGATACTAAGATAAATATAAACCTGAATATATTGCCCGATAAATCATTCTCACTTGCTTTTTATAATTGAAAGTTAATTATATAACGGGCGTCAACGTCAATAAAAACATCCAATTCTGCGACCCGTTTTATCAGTCTCAAGCGAACTCAATATACGGATTTTATTGCACTATAAATAAAAAAACTGTATGCAATTTATGTGTGTTTTCCGTCATGCATATTCAGGGAGAGGAGCCTGCGCGGACATTTTCATATTTTGTGAAGGTAAACACACACACACACACACACACACACACACACACACACACACACACACACACACACCCACACACACACTATCATCCGCCCGAAATAGCTACTTATTTTTTTTTATTTAGTGCAATTTTTACGTAAGTTTTAACATCTAATAAATCACTTAATTTTCACATTAGAAACTTAATACTTGAGGAAAGCATGCAGAAACATCTTAATTTTACTCAACAAAAGCAAAATATTCATTTTTCTATATACAAGCACAACTTATTTTGGTTGAATTCCGATGTCACTATTGCCGCAGCACGTCTTGCCGGCTATCTGGCCCTCGTCCCTGAACAATCACTTTAGCCTTTTGGCTTGTGACTTAGCCCCGGTCAGTTTCCTGGACTTGTACACGTCCCTGTTCCTCGCCGTCTCCTGCCCTCCTCGATACTGCTCCTCTTCCTGCCGGTCGGCTGCTTCAAGGCCTTGTTCTTCCTCGCTTCTGAGGTCACGTCCTTGGAGAAATTAGCACCGAAACAGTTGAAGAGGGACCTGCTGATGTGCGGCAAGATGGTGTTGGCCAGGTTGTGCCCCTCCTGGCACCTGTACCCCTGCAAGGTCGGGTCTGAGGCCGCCAGGAACTCCAGGAGGTGCCTGAACCCGTCCCTGTGGCGCATGGCAAGGAGAGGAACCTCAACCTGCGCTCCTTCTTGTCCTCCCTGCACATCAGGGAGTCCCACAGCGACATCCCGAAGGACGCCATGTGGGCCATTGGGAGAGATGGCCGCTTCAGGACCGCCCGGCCCGTCTCCAGCTCTCCCCTGTCGACCAGCTCGACCAGGGCGTCGAACATCACAGAGGGCGGGTCGCCCCTCTCGAGCTCCACGGTAATCTTCATCTCCTCCTGCTGGGCAAGCTCCTGCTTGCAGCACTCGGCCACAGAGGAGTTGGCCTGGACCTTCCTGGCCAGGTAGCCGGCGTAGTTGCCGACCGCGGCGAGGAGCAACTCGTCCGTCGGCGGGTCCGGCTGGTCGTCGGCCAGCTCCCTGGCAAGCTGGGCCAAGATCACCTCGTCGTCCTCCTTCTCCTCTGCCTTGGCCCGGTCCAGGTCGGCCTGCACGTCCCCGGGAAGAACCGACGAGCTTCAGCAAATGCAGGCGCTGTGCCAACCTGTTTCTCACCATTCAGTTCTGCTCGATGTTTCTTCTAGTATCGTCCTCTGGCTCCGTGCAGGGGTGGGGATGGGTACCGAGACGATGAATAACTATAGGTCTTTACTTGGAGAGTAAACAGAGGCAGGACAGCGATAATCCTTTACAGAGGGAAGTGCCCAGCTGACTGCGTGCCTAAGGCGAGTTAGGCGACGCGGGAACTGAGCTGAGTTGCCATGTAGGCACTAACTAAACGTACATTTCTTGTTTCCTAATACGTAAAACTGTGGACTTCACTATCCTACAGTTATCATTCATTTTACGTAAAGATTTCAACCTAAAGTTACGCAAATTTGCCATTTTTTACACAACGTTTTCAAAGTGCACGCATGGTGCTATTTTATATAAGTTACCTTGAATCCTCGACCAAATCACTCTAGAGACACTCCTGCCTGCTTGTATGCACTAAAACTTGAAGATTTCGTCCTGTTTCCACTTAAATTCGGAGTAAGAACGCAGAGTGTGTTTGAGTTGTCGCAGTGAAAGTCGCCATAACAATCGGCCCCTTACGCGAAGCCAGCGCGCCAAGACTGAAGAGATTTCCCGTCAACTAGTTGTGAAGTCTATGGGTTAGGGCACCCACAACACAAGATTTGTCAACACTTTTCCAGGAACACAATAGCAACAACAACACGCTGGAACACACACTAACAATCCCGTACAAGCTTGCAACACTCTTACCACGAACTCATTACTAACACCAAGAGCCTCGCAACACTCCTACCTTTTAGATCATTACCATTACCAGCTCTCAACACAATTCTGCAACACCCTTCCCCCTCATTATTAATCGTAACAATCTTGCAACACTAACACTCAGATCATTACCCACAACCCTACACTCAGCAACACTCTCATCATGAACCACTCAACACTAATAAGCTCGCAACACTCTTACCCTTCTGGCCTTTATCATCAGTTCGCAAGGATGTTTTATTTATTAATTTTTGGTTCCTTTACTGTAAAAAATAATGCAACGACCTTATCCCATTAATCCCAACAGATCTTGCAACACTAATCCTCACACCATCAACACAATCATCATCATCAGCCCAACACAACACCCTTACTAAATTAGAACCAATAATCCTGCAACACTCGTACCTTCAGAACATCAACATCAGAAGTTCTAAACACAACACTGCGTCATCTTATCCCATTAACGCCAACACATCTCGCAACACTCTTAACCTAATATCATCAACATCATCATCATCATCAGCCCCGCACGACACCCTCGCACCGCTACTCATTAATTCCTCCTTAACGCTGCTCTGTAATAGTAATGTTACCGAGAGGAAATGATAAAAAATATACATACACACACACACGTCCCTTTGAAGTCAACTCTAAATTTAATTTCTGGGTTCACCCCATAGTTAGAAACAGACTACGTTGCGTGTGGCATTCCATACTTCATCAACAGAGCTAAAAGAGCACCCTGATATTTTTTTTTTTACTGCTTCAGGAAGTCACAGGACAGCTTTGATCATCTTACGACAGTAACTGGTCCACGTATAACACGGCAGGACACCAGCACGAGGAAGTGTGTGCCAGTAGAAGAGAGACTTGTGGTAATCTTAATGTAAGGCTGAACATGAAGAATATAAACTCACATTAGATGTACGTAATTTATTGACATAATTCAGCAGTCTCTGCGGTTACATAACATTTCCACTTTCTACTTCCGGGTAAATAAAACTACCACATGCATATAATCAAAATATTCGTACCAGTGACGTGCATGTTGCCGGGTCTGTGTGTGGTATGTCTCCTGTGTATTTACCCAATGACGCGTACCCTCTCCCGCGTGTCAGTCATCCGCACTCACTCTACTCATCCCCCTCACACAAACACACACGCACGCGAGTCAGCCAGCCAGACACCAGCTGCTAATTGGCGTCTAAACATTTCTTCCTGAGGGTGCGACGCTCCGGGCTGTAACGGTTTAATGATACTGCTAAAAGGGAATGAAGCGGCTCAGTGATAATTCCATCGTAACGTTTCTTCTTTGAGGTTTTACAGTGCAGTAGTTAGAAGTGGTGTGTTACTGGTCCTGCTAGATTCCACTGTTATAATGAAGAGAAACTGTCTGGTGAGCTGGTATTGTAGTTTTTATTCATGAGGGTGTTACACAAAAGACTTTAGCGAGGTGATAGTGAGCAATGAAGGGCGGAGGCGGTGGCTAAGTCGACAGCCTGACGGCGCCGCGTTCAGGACGACGCGAGTTCAATCCCCGCCCGGTGCCACCAAGCTGGGATTTTTCTGTCGCCGCCGAGTGGCTTAAAACTACCCACATGCTGTCCAGAAGACCACCTATCAACCCGGACTCTAGACTCTAGGATTAAGATGAGCTCCGGGAGGGAAGCATGAGCCAATGCAAGATGACGCCACTATAAAGATTGGCCTGCGCCACAACGAGCAGGGCCATACCATCAGGCCCCTCCAAAAACAAGCCTACCGGTGCCACAGGCGAAGATGTAAAAAAAAAAAGTTACGCCTGGTACAGTATCTTGGGGTGGTAGTGCCATTTCGTGCTGCCAGCTTTAAGTGTTTGAATGAAGAGAACTTGCCTGGTGATCGTGTATCGTGCATGAGTGTGACGCTTAAAACAGTACTGGCTAAATGATAGTGAGGTGAGGCCCCGTTAGATGGCACCACTAGTTTGCACCGTTGGAGGTTTAACTAAAGTGCTTCATCTTAAGGCAGTAGGTGGGGATGACGTCTCGCTAGAGAGCACCACTGAAGGGAAAGAATGTGAATGCACTGGGAGCGTCCTTCGTAGCGGGACAAAGGCAGATCAATGACCGTGAATGCAAAAGAAATTAAAAAGCCGCGAAGGACACTGAAAAATTTAGGGAGGAAGTCGTTTATTTTTAGCGAGAAATCTTTCCTTCTCTTTCTCTTCTTCCTCCTCCTCCTCCTTCTCTCGCCGTGTGCCTGTTAAATATTTCCCTGTTCCTGCCGGAGTCTGATTAAAAAAGAAATATTGCACGCATACTGAAATTTATTAGCGGGCGTCATAAAAGGCAGGAAGTATAAAAGAGCTCTGGCAGCAAATGTTTTAAGCTCCCGCGACCCGCTTTGTCACAAGAATCTCCTTGATAAGTTCTTTGATGAATTATAAGTTTGAGAGCTGATCCGGGTAAGGTCATATCGCCAGCAAATTACGAAAACAAGCTGAGGAGGGAGTGGTGGTGGTGGTGGTGATGTAGGAAGGGGCAGCGAAGAAGGCGTTTAGTGCAGGAGGAGGAAGAGCTCAGTAAGGAAGGGAAGGTGTGTGTGTGTCTGTGTGTGTGTGTGTGTGTGTTTGTGTGTGTGTGTTTTGAAGAGCTGGTAGTGAGCTTTTGGTGCAAGTTAAACCAGTAAAATACAGCAAAAGTAAAAGATATATAAGCTTGATCTAATATATCACGACTAAGCACTATCAAGGCATTGTTCCTGCTCATTACTGGAAGGAGGACAATTAAGTACAGTGCTTTTGGAGAGGTTAATGGCGTTTTGTTTCACGGTAATCACCGGTTAAAAAGAGCGTCGTATATTGTGAACTGTAAACCATACAGCAACGCGGCGAAAAGTAGTGAATTTATGAGGTACTTCCGAAAATTTACGGTTTATGAAATAGTCCTCAAAATTTATGGCTTAGTACTAGTTGGCTATCACTCCTGCTTTGTATGTTGTGCTCGGAGAGGATGAATAACAACACTCCTACTACTTGGGGAGGCGGTGGCTGAGTGGTTGGCGTGCCGGCGCCGCCTCCAGGAGGATGCGGGTTCGAGTTCTGCCCGCCGCCACAGCTGGGATTATTCGGTCACCGCCGAGTGACGGGGCTTCGTGGTGCAGCGGTTAGCACACTCGGCTCACAACCGAGAGAGCCCGGGATCGATTCCCGGGCGGAGTTGAAAAACTTTGGCGGCTCTTCCAATACCCTACGCCCCTGTCCACCCAGCAGCGAATGGGTACCAGGTATTAATCGGGGGTAGTGTCCCGTCTCCTGGGATCTGTTTCCTTCTCCTATAATTCCTTCCCCTTCTGCCTCTCTCCGGCATATGACCACAGATGTTGCGCCGACTAAATGAAACTGAAGACCACCTACAACCCGACTTCTAGATGACCTCTCTAAAGAATGAGCTCGGGGTGGGGGGGCAAAATGAGCCAAGCAAGATGGCGCCACTATAAAGATTTGCCTGCGTCATAACCGGTTGGGGCTGATATTAGGCCCCACCTTGAAACCCTACCGGCGCCATAGGCCGGAACGTAAAAAAGATAAAAATGCTGCTAAGGAAAGGAAAGGAAAGATATGTAGGTTATGTAGTTACTATTGACGGCTTTACAATACCTGGTTATCATATTTATTCCATATTGAAAGAACAACAAAAAGCAGTTGATTAGTAAAAGTAGTAGAAGTAGATTTGTAGTAGTTGGATAGGTTAATATGTTTCCCCCTACCCACTACTTAAACACTTTCAAGACAGGATTATCAAGACACCTGTACAAACAATTTTAAGGTTTTAATTTGGATTTTCTTTAACTTGCTTTTTTGGAGAGACGCGACTTAGCTGGGGGGGTGGGGGGGGGTACCCTAAGCTGATTCCTTTGCTGTAAAAAACAACGTAAAAACTGTGTAAAGATCCCGGGTGACAAGTAAATTAGATAAACTTCCCTATTTACATTATAATAAAAGCAGATTTTTTGGCCACTTTACTCTATTCAGGAGCAGTAAGTAGCGGGCTTTTTTTTTCATTATTGTTTTTTTCTTTTTTTACGCCCTTGCACTGTCTCCTCTGCTGTAAAAAAAAAAAAAAAAAAAAAAAAAAAAGATAAAATGGGTGTGTTGTGGTTGGTTAATCTTTTGCAAATTTCATTGCAGTTTAAAAAATGCTTGACTCGGGATGGATTAATATTTTTCACGAGGATCAACGGCGAAATGAGACCGGGTGACAAGGAAAGAAGATGAACTCTGCCATTTAATTTACACTAAAATGAGATAATGACAGAGGATGAGTCCAGGTGACCTATTTTTTTTATCGAGCATCAGGTAAAATGACTGTGACCCAAGGAAGGTGAACATGGCCTCCCTCCCTCCCCCACTCACTCCCTCCTCCCCCATCCCTCCCCCTCCCTCCGGCTCTTGAATAGGTTCTTAAGGCACTAGTTGTTTGGCTGATGATGGCGCGAGGCGTGTGATGGGGAGGCAAGTGGCGCCCTTACTCGAGATCACGGCGATTCCTGCGGTTAGTGGTGGTGTAAAGTTTGTTAGGTCATTCCCGGCAGACGAAGGAGTGGGGGGGGAGGGGATAATGGGCTGGAGGTGGAGGGGGCGAAGAGGTGCCTGGTGGTGGTGGTGGTGGTTATGAGGAGGTGATGGTGTTATGGTTTTATGGTTACTCTCCTTAACAAACAGTGAGGGATGACTTTATTATCGCAATCTCCTGTCTGCCTTTAGTGTATCCCTGACAGGTTAGGGACGGAGGGGGTCAAAGGGTCACGTGGTTGGGGTTAACAAGGGTTTTATCAGGGTCGTGTGGTGATGGTTTTGAAGTAACTCAATTCTGTAGTGAGGTTATGCAGTGAGAGGCGGCTATTATTTCGACCTTTTCCTCACCCTTGCCCATAGCGCCTTGATCACTATTATGAGCCGATGTGAGGGTCTCGTAGGTAATCTCTCCTCCTCCTCCTCCTCCTCCTCCTCTTCTTCCGCGAACAGTGAGGACTGGCTTTCATATCTAATCTTTCTGTGCCTTTTGTTGAGCTATCTGTCAAGGCAATTACTTCACCTTGGAACGCTACGATTTCTGATTGCTATTTCATCTTTATTTGTGACAATCTGCAGAAACATTCATCATCCAGTAGTTTTTTTGTTTGCTTCAAGGCTTTATCTCATCGTAATTTCGCTTTTTTTCCAGATTATTTTATTACGTACGGAAATTGTCATAGTTCATTAGGTTCAGTCTGTACATCAGGGCTTTTATCTGATTGGAATTTCACCTTTTTCTACGGAAATTTTCATCCTTCAGTAATTTATGATCAAGAATTTACTGCAGGCTTTACAGCTTCCTCTGTAATCACCGCCAACACTCGCTGCAGACTTCATTTCAACCTTGGCCTCTCGTCGTAAGCGATTTGCAGCAGATATTCAATCCATTCCGGCACCGCTTTGCCAGACGTTTTTAAACCATTCGCTTCCTGAGTTTAGAGGCTCGTGATAGATGGGTTGCGGGGGTGTGCTGAAGTTGTCTTGTTAGGTAAAATGTGTGTTGATGGTAATTGAGGGAGGTGGACAGGGAGGAAAGGATAAGAAATTGAGGAGAGGATGAATAGGAGGTTAATGAAGGGAGAGGAAGCAGGTGGTAGAAAATAAATAGAGGTTGCCATGTTAAGTAAAGGATGTGTTGATGGTAGAGGAAGGAGATGGACAGGAAGGAGGGGATAGGAGATTGAGGAGAGAATGAGTTGAAAAAGGAGGATAGTGAAATTGAGGAGAGGATGAATAGGAGGTTAATGAAGGGAGAGGAAGCAGGTAGGAGAAAATAAAGAAAAAGTCTTGTTAGCTAAAGGATGTGTTGATGGTAGAGGAAGAAGATGGACAGGAAGGAGGGGATAAGAGATTAAGGAGAACATGAGTTGAAAAAGGTGGATATTGAAGGGAAATGAAACGGGCAGGAAAAAATGAAGAGAAGTGCCAATTGAAACATATCTTTGACTTCACTGACTGTGGATTCACTGTTAAGTATAGAATATTATTGTTTTAACCTTCTCTGCAGCCTCAGTTACATGAATGAACGAAGGAAACCCCAAACAGAGCTTCTTCAGTAGGCGTTGAATTCCTCGGGCGCATATTTTGGTCGGTACATTCAGACGCTTCCCCCTCTCATATCAGCTTTTTCAGAGCCGAAAAAAAAAAATAAATTCGTTCTATGACTTTGTTTTTTGTATGCCCACGGCACAAAAGAATGATGAAACTACCAGATGGGTCATAAAACTACCTTTACAAATGCCCTAAACTCGTACGAAATCCTTGTCAATTAAGTGCACTATCCGAAATGTTTAAGGTCATATAACTACCTCTGCAAATGCCCTAAACCCCTACGAAATCCTTGTCAATTAAGTGCACTATCCGAAATGTTTAAGGTCATATAACTACCTCTGCAAATGCCCTAAGCCCCTACGAAATCCTTGTCAATTAAGTGCACTATCCGAAATGTTTAAGGTCATATAACTACCTCTGCAAATGCTCTACCCTACTACGAGAGTCTTGTCAAATATGCGCACTATGGCCCCGAAATGCTTAAAAATATGTCCCTTAGTCTTGGGTTCAAAAGGACACGTACAGAAATAGAAGTAAAGGTAGTTAGGGGTGGCACCAGCAGTAACAAGAGACATCAGAGGAGGATTTGTCTCGCTTCCTCCGCCTTGTTATAGTCACCCTGCCTGACGTCTTGACAGTGTCCATTTTTATCGCCAAATACAAGGTTCTTTTCTTTATATGTCTGTCTGTCTGTCTTTGGGGGAAGTGTTGCGGCTGGTTTGGGGTGATTGTAAGGGTCTTAGTGTGTTTTATTCTTTCCTTTAATTATGTGTTCTGGTTAATATATTGTTTATCTATATCTGTCTATATCTATCTACGTGTTTATCTATCTTTCTCCCTATTGGTTATGCATCTTTATTGTTGTTCTTTATGGTGAGTCAAAAGCGGATGGTAATATTTTAAAAAGTTTTACGCTCGTCGTTTTCAGTTTCTTTTTCTTATTCTTTTACTCAATAACTTTCCGGATCGTCTTTTTTTTTATTGCCAGACAGAGCATATTAGACTTTTCTTACGAGGGACAAGAACACTAATTTCTACCATTTTATTTTTGGATTTCATTCTGTTACACCAATATACCTAGATTTTACATTTATTTTATTTTGTCTGGATTGGCTATAATCTATTTTGAAATGTACGACGAGTAACAGCTCTCCTTGTATTCTTAGAACGAGATTTATTAGTGTTTAGTTTTGCTCTTGGTAACAAAGGGGATGAAAAATGTGTGTATGTGTTAGAGAGAGAGAGAGAGAGAGAGAGAGAGAGAGAGAGAGAGAGAGAGAGAGAGAGAGAGAGAGAGAGAGAGAGAGAGAGAGAGAGAGAGAGAGAGAGAGAGATTTACATAGATTTACATATTTTACATAGAAAATCAGACCACACAGACCCCATGGTCCAGACTTGGTGGTCTGTCCTTAAACCTAAGTGATTTTACATTAATCAGAAGACTCCAAAACGTTGCATTTCTACTCTAGTTGATATTAAGTTGAAGGAAGTGACGGTCGAGCTTATTTTTGAAGGAGTCAATCGTGTTACACTGGACCACTGACGGTGGAAGCTTATTCCATTCTCGCACTAGTGAGAGAGAGAGAGAGAGAGAGAGAGAGAGAGAGAGAGAGAGAGAGAGAGAGAGAGAGAGAGAGAGATTTGTTACCTGTCTATTATATCATGAAGTGGGAAGGAGAAGGTGGTGATGGTAGTGGTGGTGATGATGGTGGTGATGGTAGTGGCGGTGATGATGGTGGTGATGGTAGTGGTGGTGATGATGGTGGTGATGATGGTGGTGATGGTAGTGGCGGTGATGATGATGGTGATGGTAGTGGCGGTGATGATGGTGGTGATGGTAGTGGCGGTGATGATGGTGATGATGGTGGTGATGATGGTGGTGGTGATGGTGGATGTGATGACGTGGGTGCATGTTGGTAGTGGAAACTTTTTATACACATTCAAGAAAAAACATCGCTGATTAAATTTACCGCGGCTCACCTTCATAATCTTGCAAGGATGTTACGGTTTGTTTGTCTTTGCGTGGTGACAAGGACGAGCAGGTGGTGGTGGTGGAGGTGGTGGTGGGTGATAGTGGTGATGGTGGTGGTGATAATGCTCGCACTCCCATCCTTGCACACCTCCTTACTGAATGTTTTGTATTTTCTTTAATTTCTGAGTGTGACAACCAGGTACAGGTGTGGTTTAGGAGGAGGAGGAGCAGGTGTGGTTTAGGAGGAGGAGGAGGAGGAGGAGCAGGTGTGGTTTAGGAGGAGGAGGAGGAGGAGGAGGAGGAGGATAGAAGGGGAAGAGAAAGAAAGTAAAAAGATGGAGGAACGCAACGTCGAATAGAGAGAGAAAGAGAAAGAGAGGATAAATTTGGAGGAGGAGGATAGAAGGGGAAGAGAAAGAAAGTAAAAAGAGGGAGAAATGCAGCTTTGAATAGAGAAAGGAAGAGAAAAAGAGGACAAAATTGGCCTAGAAGCAGGAAAAGGAGGAGGGGATGAAAGAAGGGAAAGAAGACAGAAGATTATAACGTCGAATAAAGAGAGGAAGAAAAGAGAGGACAAATATGGCCTAGAAGCAGGAAGAGGAGGAGGGAAGGAAAAATGCGGAAGAAAATAGGAAGACAGAAGATTACAACGTCGAATAAAGAGAGGAAGAAAAGAGGACAAATATGGCCTAGAAGCAGGAAGAGGAGGAGGGAAGGAAAAATGCGGAAGAAAATAGGAAGACAGAAGATTACAACGTCGAATAAAGAGAGGAAGAAAAGAGAGGACAAATATGGCCTAGAAGCAGGAAGAGGAGGAGGGAAGGAAAAATGCGGAAGAAAATAGGAAGACAGAAGATTACAACGTCGAATAAAGAGAGGAAGAAAAGAGAGGACAAATATGGCCTAGAAGCAAGAAGAGGAGGAAGGGAAGGAAAAGGTGGAAGGAAGTAGGAAGACAGAATTACAACGTCGAATAGAGAAAGGGAGAAAAAGAGAGAAAACGCGTGGCTTAGAAATAGGAGGAGAAGGGGAGGAGAAGAAGAGAGAAAGGGAGGAGAACAAGAAGAGGGAAGAATAAGAGAACGAGGAGGAAAAGGAAGATGGAGATAAAGAGAGAACATGGCAAAAGAGGAGAATCATTTTACCTTTTTCCTCTCTCACTCTCTTCTTTCATCTTCTCCCTTTTCCGATGCTAAATCCTCACGTTCTTCCACCTCTTTTAACTCACCATCGCTCCTCCTACTCCTCTTCCTCCTCCTCTTGCTCCTCCTTTTCTACCTGACGCGGCGGATCAAACGAGAAGTCTTACCTGGCGAGTCGTGAAGGAAATGCAGCTCACGCCTCACCTGGACTTGGCCGGAGGTGTGATCGTGGCTGTGAACTGATAAACAAGCTTGGCAGTCTCGTGTGTGTGTGTGCGTGTGTGTGTGTGTGTGTGTGTGTGTGTGTGTGTGTGTGTGTGTGTGTGTGTGTGTGTGTGTAGTAGCGATAATGCACTGTTGTTTTCGTTATTAGGGTTTTGTTAATGTTTAAAAGCATGTTGTTGTGCTCCAAAGTCGTCGCGCTACACAGAGAGTAGACAGGTAACCCAATTAATTAGGAGAGTACGTAACCTCGCTTCACCTTCATTATAGCGAGAGTTTCACTTTAAAGGGACTGCACGCGCTCGCATTACCTCTATACTACCATCATCATCAGTAATAGTTGTAGTAGTAGTAGTAGTGGTAGTAGTAGTAGTAGTAGTAGTAGTAGTAGTAGTAGTAGTAGTAGTAGTAGTAGTAGTAGTAGTAGTAGTATCTCCGTCAGGCTCAGAATCAACCTCCCAATCGTCTAATTACAGAAGCTAAAAGTGAAAGTAATGAATCAACGTGAACACCTGTGATATAAGTCTGTTTATTACCTGTTGTGCACCTGTCTTTGTTGTTGTTTTTGTTGTGGACTGATACTGGCTTTGGAAAGGGAGATGGAAAGAGAGAGAGAAAGAAACAAAGAAACAAATGTACAAATATTCTAACAAACAAACAAAAAAAGAAAAAAGAATGAAAGAAATAAAGAAAAAAAAAGTAGAGAGTGAGTTACGGGAGGTGTGCCAACTTAAGTACATAAATAAGAAAACAAGAAAAAAAAAGTAGAGAGTGAGTTACGGGAGGTGTGCCAACTTAAGTACATAAATAAGAAAACGAGAAAAAAAAAGTAGAGAGTGAGTTACGGGAGGTGCCAGACAGTACATAAATAAGAAAAAGAGAAAAAAAACGTTGAAAAAGAATGAAAAAAATATCTTACTCTGCACTCAACCTCAAACTGAAGAAGAAAAGTAAACAATCAGAGCGTAATGACACTCCTGATTCTGCTTTTCGGCTATTTCTATCTGCTTATTGATGTTTACCTGCTCTAATTACATCCCCCGGTGTTGACCTATTGATCGGGGCGGCGCTAAACTTCTTCAATTAATGCTGGACGACTTACGTAATTAGTCTCTTTTAATTGTTCCCATTCATTCGTTCATTCATTCCTTCATTCATTTAGTCAGTCATTAAGTCAGTCAGTCAGTCAGGCGTTGGTTGGTAAGTGTGGCATGAACTATTTTTGTTATTGTTGTTATTGTTATTTTTGTTACTAGTAGGAGTGGTAGTAATGTTGTTGTTGTTGTTCTATATCATATGCTACCTTCCTCTCTTTCTTCCTTTCCTTCTCCTCCTCCTCTTCATTTTTATCCTTTCCTCCTCCTTATTCTCTTTAATCATATTCTATTTTTCCTCTTCCTCCTTCTCCTCTTCTTCTTTCTTATCCTTTCCTCATCCTCCTTTTCATTCATATCCTTGTCTCTTCTTCCTCTTCCTCATTTTTATTCTTTCCTCCTCCTCCTTCTTCTTCTCCTCCTCCTCCTCCTCCTCCTCCTCCTCCTCCTCCTCCTCCTCCTCCTCCTCCTCTTCCATGTTCTTCTTATTGGACAAAGGAATTAACTCCACAACTCCTTTCAATGCCTCCCTTCATGTGAACGCTCCAGGCACACACACACCCGAACACACACACACACACACACACACACACACACACACACACACACACACACACACACACACACACACAATTGCTTGACCCTAAATTCATTCACATACATAAACGACACGCCAGAGAGAGAGAGAGAGAGAGAGAGAGAGGAATCCTACAAGTTTTCCCCCTCAACTAGCTACCTTTAAGACTCTCTCCCTTTTTCCTTTTTTTTTTAGGATTCAGGACACACTCGTAGAATTTACCCCCCCCCCTTTTTTTTTACCCCGGGGCTTCAAGTGAGAGCGAGATACCTGCGCGTGATTAAGGGAACCCACCTGAGCGTGACTTGGGTCCTTGTGAGCGATCCTTACGCAACCCCCTCTAATTGCATAACTCTCTCTCTCTCTCTCTCTCTCTCTCTCTCTCTCTCTCTCTCTCTCTCTCTCTCTCTCTCTCTCTCTCTCTCTCTCTCTCTCTCTCTCTCTCTCTCTCTCTCTCTCTCGTTCTCGTTCATCTTTATCTCTCTCACACATTCTGCATTGCTATCTTAAAACAGAGGAAAACCACACTCAATTTTAGTTCATACAATTATCTTCGTTAACTTATATAAACAAGCAACTTCCCTTATATATACACAAACTAGTCCCATATATCTCTCTCCTTCTCTATCCCTTTCTTCCTCCCGCAGTCTCTATATTGCCATCACAACCAAAGACACCACATATAATCCACACAATCCTCTTCCTCTTCTTATACAAACAATCCACGTCTCTTAAAAATAAACACAAAACCAGTCGCATCCTTGATCTTCCTAATGATGCACACCTTTAACTTGCTGCCTCTCCACCTGTCCCCTAATTGTATTCTCCCCAGACACGTGCGGCAGACAGGTAGAGAGGCCGATAAAACCCTGCATTAGTCGAGATTACAGAGATTTACATAGATTTACATAGAAAATCAGACCACACAGACCCCATGGTCCAGACTTGGTGGTCTGTCCTTAAACCTAAGTGATTTTACATTAATCAGAAGACTCCAAAACGTTGCATTTCTACTCTAGTTGATATTAAGTTGAAGGAAGTGACGGTCGAGCTTATTTTTGAAGGAGTCAATCGTGTTACACTGGACCACTGACGGTGGAAGCTTATTCCATTCTCGCACTACAACGTTGGTGAAGAAAAATTTGGTGCAGTCTGAATTTACTTGTCTACATCTGAGACAAGAGAGAGAGAGAGAGAGAGAGAGAGAGAGAGAGAGAGAGAGAGAGAGAGAGAGAGAGAGTGTGTACAGCAGGGTAGACTCAACACACACCATCCATTAGCAAGGCACAAAACATTCCATTACCTTTACATTTACCTGTTAATTAAGTTTACCTTCCATACACCTGTCTATTGCACAACACCTTTACTTTCCCCTCTCTTGCGCGTATCATTTATCTCGCGCTCCTCCTGTTGTTTATCTTCCTATCATTCCTTCACTGCTCACTTCCACATAAATATTATCATTCCCTCCCTTTCCCGTTGTTCTCTTCTCTCTTCTCTAATGTACCTTTCTCCATATCTAATCCTCCCTCTTTCTTTACTTCCTCCTCGCCTTGTTTTTCTAATTTTTCTAGTCTTTTTATCTTCCTTTCTCAACATTGCATTTTCATTTTTTTTTCATCCCCTGCCTTTCTTCCCTTTTGTACCTTTCATATTCATCTCCTTGTCTCTCCTTTCAGTTCCCTATCCTTTCCATTTTCATCTTACTTTTTTCTCCTTTTTCATCAGTAATCTCTTTTCTTTCGCTCCTTTTTGCCCATCTTCTCTTCTCCGTCTTTACCTTCCAACTCTTACCAACCAGTTGGTGTCGGCTACCATGATTGCCGACTGTCTGGGACATTCGGCCAACTAGTTGGCAGAATGTCTGTGGCATGCTGCCAACTAGTCTCAAGACGAATCTCAACGGTCAATTTTTGAAATGGCGCCATGTAAGCGTCTGACAACCACGAATCTGACGACCGATTGGCCGACAGTCTTGACGGTCTTGACGACAGTCTTCCAGATTGTCTGTCAACTGGTTGGCCGACTAGCTGGTCGACAGTTGCCAAGGAGTTGGCCGACGGTCTTCCTGACGGTCTTCGTGACTGTCTTGGCGACTGTCTTGGCGGCAGCCTTGCCGTTCCTTTAAATACGGAATCGCTCTGTATTCGAAAATGAAATGTATCGTTCCGTTTTGAACCAATACGGAACGGCATTTGTTCCGTACGGTATTTTATTATCTGAATGATCAAGCTGATAAAATTCAGTATCTTAAAACTAGTGAGCGCATTTTTCGGTTAATCACAAAACCAGCCCGTAAAATTTGTCAAAGGTTCGTCCTAAAATACGTGTAAAATACGCGACGTAACGTCGATCCCTCCCGCCTCCACCAGCAGCGTGCTGCGGCTGTCACTCATTGCATGCTCGAGAAATTTTAGGGTTGCCACCCGTTCCTTGAAATATGGATCCATTCCGTATTGGAGAGTGAGATGTTGCATTCCACATTTTTCTGACCTCAGGGTGGCAGCCCTAGTTGTGTCATTCAACACAAGAGAGATCAAGCCAAAAGGAGTGCGTGCGTACTGTGCGGCTCCCAAGTTTGTGCCAACGAAACGTAACCATGCCCAGAAGTTGTTATTGTGCTTGTGATTGCAAAATAAAAATAAAAATTTCTTGATGGCGAAAGAGTTAGCCAATATTTCTGAGCCGACAGTCGTCACGAACGTCCTTCATCAGGCGAAGACTGTCGTCACGACACATCATTCTTAAGTATTCGGCAGCGACGACTGTGCCGACAGGAAACGGTAAAAATTTGGGAAATGGTCCCGACAGTCGTCACGACTGCCCCAGACCTCCCTCAGACCTCAACCGGAAGTGACGGTTGGTCCAGACTCTTGCCGACTCTTGTCGTGAAAGTTTAGCATGGAATACTTTTTTGCGCTACCCCTCACGACTCCAGACTCCCGTCACGACGTCGGCGCAGCAGTCTCAAGACCTCTTTCAAGACATGCCCGACCCTTTCACATCAACACCCAAGACCTCGTGTACCCTAGAGTCGTGGGTTGTCTTGGCCCAGAGTCGGCACAGTGTGAACGGGGCTTAAGTCTATTTATACCAAGTCAAGTCACTCTGCTTCAAAACTGCGACCGGTACGCGCAGGGGGCGGTTTGGGGGCGGAGCAGCGGGATGACGTCACTTGAAGATAAAAAAAAACCTGCCAGTTCAGGGGTGACTAAAGTTGCGGCCGTATGTGCACTTTGGATGTGCATGCTTGCCTTCTTTCACAGTGCGTTCAGGCAAGTCACTGACGAAAAAATATGCCTTTTTATTGTGCTATTGCGTGACTCTAATTCCAATGCCTACAAACGGCGGTGTGGGGTGTGAGGGAGGGCATGATGAAGTGATCAATTTGAATTAGTACGCCTTTCCTCGTTTTCTCTAAATCCCTGTTTCTACATTCTCTAGTTTGGCTCCAAGCAGTGTCACGCATAAGCCACGCCTCTGCCGTGTCTCCTCCCACAAACCTGCGTATGACTTGACTTGGTGTATATAGACTTAGGAGTGATTATTTTAAGAAGTTGCACGGTCCATCATAATGAGTGATTATTTCAAGAAGATAAAACCTTTCAACTCCCTCCGCAAACATATCATCTCTGTGTTCGCGTGGCACGGTCAAAGCTAAGGCCATTATCTGTCCTTTTCAAGATGGCAGAGGACCTTAGGAATGGTTGGGGGAAGATTCAGTTCATTCTGCCGTCTGCCATTCGTCGGTGATTGTGAGCGACGTATTTTTACAGTTTAGCTTCTCTGAGTGGGCAACTGAGCACCAAGAATCTTTAATCTTCAAAATAAAAAGAAGAAGAATGAAAGAAAGAATGAAAGAAATAAGAAGAGGAAGAGGAAGAAAAAGAACACGGAGAAAAGAAAATTGGATAAAAATTAGGCAAAAAATGAATCAGACGAAAATAAAAAAAAACAAGAATACAGAAAGAAAATAAGAAAAAGCTGAGATCACAAGAACAAGAAAAATATGAAGAAGAAGAAAACAAGACTAACAATATAAAAAGAAAAGAAAAGTAGATGAAGACACTGTAATAATAACAACAACAGCCTAGCAAACAAAATAATAATAAATGAATAGTAATAATAAGAAGAAGAAGAGGAAGGAGGAGGTAAAAGAGAACAAGAAAAGTTAGAGGAAGAAAACATGAATAAGAAAATAAGAAAAAATGGAGGTAAAGATGAAACGAGAAAAATAAGGAAACTAGAATAACAAAACAAAATCATCATCATAATAATAATAATAAGAGAGAAATAGATGATAATGAAGATGAAGAACAATAACAATAACAAAAAACCCTATAGGCGATCAAACAATTTCTTCATATTAACAACGAAAAAACAATAGCCTATTATCCTTTTTTTCCTCCTAGTTCCCCTAAATCACCTCTTCCCACCTGTCCCTCCTCCTCCAGGTAGACAAAGACGCCTTACACCATCTCAGGTAAACAACACACACACAACAACAAATAAACTAACTAAACGATAAATAATAACAAGTCAGGTGATGCTCAGACGTGCGTGCACCACCTCACGGTCGGCGACTACTTTATAAATGATGTCTTTCTCTGCCAAGGCGCCCCAGGCATAATTTTTGATGATTTTCGACTGCCAGTGACATACACTTTCTCAAAACAGGAATACTGAATAATGTACTAAGCTATATAAGTTTTTAGGAAAGTCACGACTGTCGGAGAATTTTCCCCATTGGAAAATTAGGTCACCTCAATTTGGGCTTATTTTGGATGACGTCTCTAATGTACTCTGTAGAGTGAGCAGCAGGGGGTTGACCGCTCCAGGGTTAAGGGAGGACAGGGTTAGTCCGCTTCCGAGTGAAAAGTAACCCGCCCCGCGCATGACGTCAGCATGACGTAGGATTATTGTTAATCAGCGGCCGGGGTCAGAAGGCAGAAGCCAGGGGCCGGATTCATCAAAGGTCCCAAGTCCTTGGAAGTGGTCTCAAGGAGTCCCAAGCACGCTTGGGACTCCCAGCGATAAACAAGGAAGACCGAGTCACTCCGCGCTCCGGAGGCTTATTGTTCGGTGTATGGATGCAGATCTGACCAGGGGCAGAAAGTAAGGCACTGTACGTTTACCAACAACGTTGACAAGATCCCATAACTGTGTCTGTGTGTAGACAGAAAGAGAGTATAATGTGTATACGCGCGGATGTGCAGGAAAGGCAAGTCTGTCATAGTTACGTCCTCCGGTCCACGTTTTCTTTTTAGTATACCCTGCCCGAGCTCTATACTTAGATTTTGACCCTGCCCTCCCTACCCTCTACCTGTGGACCAATCTAGTCAGTCAGTCAGTCTGATCAAACCTGTCGCCCGTGAAAGTTAGACCTCCACTAATTAGTGTATTGTTGTATTGTTGTGCTGGAAGCTTCCCCTGGGGCCTATGGGCCTCTGGAAGGCTCCAGGAGGAGCAAGCAGGGGGGCGGGGAGCAAGGCTCCGCCCGCGCCCCGCAGGGCTCGTGGCCAGGCGCCGGGCGGGAAGTGTTGCCAACTCGCACATATTTTTGCTACATGTTCTTGTATGATCTAAAATATACTGTAACGTTCTAGACTATACTGTTCTGGATATATATAGGAGAAGAGGGCGAGAGGAGTCAGTCCCAGTCATAGTAAGCTAGTGGCCAGTGAAGAGTCAAGAGTGAATTGTACTACTAAGGAAGAATATTAAACTGCTGAAGCTGTGCAAGGTCTTTACATATCTCCCTCCCACGGAGTCTCTTGACGGCGACACTGAACCCAAGTAACACGTCCGGCATAACATTGGTGTCAGTAGTGTAGCCATTTGTTTTTTTCGCCATGGAGACTCGTTTCCAAGCTGCCCAGAGGGACGACATGTTGACTGAACTCTTGGAATCTTTGAGACTACAGGGGGAGAAACAAGAAAGAGCACAACAACAACAAGAAGGAACACTCCAAGAACTCAAAGAACAGCTAGAAGATCGCTTCACGGGATTACAGCAACAGCTACAAGCAGTACAAGATGGAAGTGAGTCAGTGCGAAGAAAAATGACTGATGTGACCACGAAGTTAGGACAACGCCTGATAGAAGTGGAGAAAGAACACACAAATCTCCAACAAGAGATGGAGGTGGTACGGGAGACGACACACAAAGAAATATTAGAAGTAAGTGACAGAGTGAAGGCCCTTGAAGACTGCTTGGCTGGAAACGGACAGCCAGTGCCTGCAGGGGCTACTTGTACCCATGCAAGATGCTTCTCCTACGCAAGTCAGGGGTAGTTTGAGCCCTGTTTCGCCTGAGTTTATCCCCGCAAGAAGTTCCGGCAGCCCCATGAGTCTGCTGGGGTCGCCTGTTAGAAAGAAGCCTCAGGAGTTTGATGGCAAGGTCTCCTGGGAGGTTTACCGCACTCAGTTTGAGCTGTTGCCAGCTCGGAATGGATGGGAAGACCAAGAGTGCGCGGCTCAGCTGGCCACTAGCCTGAAAGGGACGGCGCTGGAGGTCCTTGCTCAGCTCGACAATGCGACAAAGGGCAGCTACAGCGGGCTGGCACAGGCATTGAAGCAACGATATGAGACCAAGCACCAGAACGAGCTCTTCAGGGTTAGGTTCAGATCCCGCAACAGGAGGCGCGGCGAGTCTCTTCAGGAACTCGCTCAGGACCTTGAGAGCATGGCGCACAAGGCATACCTAGGTGCCACCCCTGACAGCTGACGATTTTGCTGCGTGATCAATTCATCGATGCCCTGGACAGCCCTCAGCTAAAGATACAAGTGAACCAAGCTAAGCCAACATCAATGCAGGAAGCTCTGGCACGTGCCATGGAGTTTGAGTCCTTTGTTAGGTCTAGCTTGTCAAGCTTCAGGGACGACTCGATTTCTGGCTTTAGGGCACGAAAGGGCGCTGTCAGCGACACAGACAGGTTCCAAGGAACGTGCTGGTACTGCGAGAAGGTTGGGCACAAGGAGAACGAATGCTATAAGAGGAAAAAGGAATATGAAGGTGGCGCTAGGAAGAAACCCAGGGAAGGACCCAGGTGCTGGACCTGTGGAGAAGAGGGGCACTGGAAGAATGAGTGTCGGAAAAATGTGCCCCCGGCAAGGGACCACCACTCGGGAAACTAAGGAGGACTGGTTCACGGGGACAACGACCAGTCTGTCCTGTACATGCCCCGAAGATATCAATGTGCAGGAGAACCACCATGACGAGCTGCCAAATTGAGGGCAAGGTTGACGGAGTGTTGTGGCCTGTGGTCGTCGACACAGGCTCGGAACGCACATTGGTGCGGCCTGACGTGGTGAGTCATCGTCGGCTTCCTAAGACGTCGCATCGACTGTGCGGTGTCACTGGACACTACGCAGAGCTCAGAGGCCCAGTGGACGTGAAGTTTGAGCTCGGAGGAAAGGAAGAGTCCCTCTCTGTCTACGTGGCTGAAATGGACGACCCCTGCATCCTAGGTATGGATTATCTTGTCTCCCACAGGTGCGAGCTGGACTTTCGCGCTAAGCAGCTGACTGTAGGAGGAAGGAGGGTGCCACTGACGATTGTGCACAAGGAGGGCCTGCCAGTGACGGTCAAGCGCACCACCATTATTCCTCTGAGGTCAGAGATCCTGTTACCCTGTCAAATTACGGGTGTCCCTCGGCTAGCCTGTGTGTGGTAGAGAGTGGAAGTCGATGCCCGGTAGAAAACGGGGTGATTGTAGGCAATACTTTGGCAGACCCTGCTGCAGCGGACGTGCCTGTCGTCGTGGCCAATGTCTCCTTCAGCCCAAAGAAAATAAAACAAGGGACCATGGTGGGGTTGTGCTAAGAGATCGACCAGAAACCGAGAGCCTGTGTCTGCAGGAGAACCCTGACGAAGCCCCAGGAGGAGCTGCCCGACTACCTGCGCGACCTGTTTGCCAGAAGCTCCCAGTGTCTAGAGGAGCCCCAAGTGGAACAGCTCAGGGAGCTTCTCGTGAGGAATGCAGATGTGTTTTCCACAGGAGACCTGGACTTGGGGTGTACGGACCTGGTAGAGCACCACATCGACACAGGTAGCCACCGCCCAGTGAAGCAAGCTTCTCGAAGGATGGCACCAGCCCGTCGCAGGGAGATGGATGAGGTGATGGATGACCTCCGGCAACAGGGGTTAATCGAGCGGTCCAGCAGCCCGTGGGCGTCTGCTGTAGTGCTCGTCAGGAAAAAGGACGGTTCCCTCAGGTGCTGCGTGGACTACCGAGCCCTCAACGATCTCACCATCAAGGATTCATACCCACTCCCACGGATCGACGACACGCTCGACGCTTTGGTGGGCTCCTAGTGGTTTTCAACACTAGATATGAAGTCTGGATATCACCAAGTCAAAATGTCGGAGCAGGACAAAGAGAAAACAGCCTTCTCCTACGGTCAAGGCCTGTGGCAGTTTAAGATCACGCCCTTTGGCCTCTGCAACGCGCCGGCCACGTTCGAGCGGCTGATGGAGAGGGTGCTGGAGGGACTTCACTGGAAGACGGCACTCATCTACCTCGACGACGTGATTGTCTTTGGCCAGACCTTCGAGCAGGAGATGGAAAGGCTATCAGAGTTTTTTTTCCCGGTTTAGAGTTGCACACCTTAAGCTCAGCTCGAAGAAATGCTGCCTATTCAAAGGGAGGTCCAATACTTGGAACACATCGTGAGCGAGGCTGGAGTACGCACTGATCCTGAGAAGGTGGCTGCGGTAAGGGACTGGCCGACACCCACCAACGTGAAGGAGCTTCCTCGGGTTGTGCTCATACTACCGCAGGTTTGTGAAAGGCTTCGCTACGATTGCTGCACCACTGCACCTCCTGACGAAGAAGGGGCGCAAGTTTGAGTGGACAGCGGAAACTCAGGTTGCCTTTGAGAAGCTCAAGGAGGCCCTCATCAGTTCGCCCGTACTCACCTACCCAGACCCCTCTAAGCCTTTTATACTGGATTGTGATGCCAGTGATGAGGGATTGGTGGAGTGCTGTCCCAGGCATGTGCCGACATGGAGCGGGTTGTGGCCTACTTCAGCAAGAAGCTCACCCCAGCCGAGAAAAACTATTGCGTGACCCGGAAAGAACTCCTGGCAGTAGTCAAGAGCCTTGACTTTTTCCATGCTTACCTGTACTGTGCAACTTTCACCATCCGCACGGATCACGCTGCATTGCGGAGGTTGAAGTCACTGAAAAACCCTGAGGGCCAGCTTGCTCGCTGGATAGGTAAACTAGAGCAGCATCACTACACTATTGTGCACCGATCTGGGCTAACACACGGTAACGCGGACAGCTTGAGCCGGCGCCCTGCCAACCTGAGTGTCAACATTGCCTCCAGAGGAAAGCGTCCAGAATATGTGCCGCCGCACTACAGTGGAACAGACAGCGGAGGTGCCATGGGAAGACTTGGGAAAACTGCAGCGGGAGGATCGAGATCTGCGACCAATTATGGAATGGCTGAGTCAGTCGTCAACGCGACCTGGGTGGGAAGTAATCTCGAGAGAAAGCCCTACCACCAAGAATTACTGGACTCAGTGGGACACTACGGATGGACAACGGGGTGTTGCAGCGACGCTGGGTCTCTCATGATGGTCTTGACCACTACTGGTCCACGGTGCTACCTGTGAAGTCCCGGGAAGGCGTCTTGAAAGAAATGCACGACAGCATCACCAGCGGACACCTTGGGGTAAAGAAGACACTGAGTCGCCTGCGCCAAAGGTTCTACTGGGTTGGCATGAGGAGGGACGTGGAAGAATGGTGTCACGCGTGTGAGGTGTGCTGTGCGAAGAAGGGCCCCAAGAAGCGTCACTGTGCCCCATTGCAACTATACCAGGTTGGAGCCCCCATGGAACGGGTGGCAGTGGATACAGCAGGACCCTTTGCCTCTGACGACGAACGGAAATAGGTACATCTGCGTCACAATGGATTACTTCACCAAGTGGCCGGAAGCCTACGCCATCCCTGACCAGGAAGCCACTACCATCGCTAAGGTATTGGTGGAGTTCTTAAGTCGCTTCGGTGTGCCTAACGAGCTCCATTCCGACCAGGGAAGGAATTTTGAGTCAACAGTCCTTGCTGAGTGCTGCAAGCTTCTGGGTATCAAGAAGACCCGGACCACCCCTCTGCACCCACAGTCAGATGGAATGGTGGAGAGGTTTAATTGGACGCTGGGCCAGGAGTTGGCCAAGCAGTGCAACAATGATCAGTCTTCATGGGATCAGAAACTGCCTGCGCTGTACTACCTCTCGTCTTTTCGGCTGGTCGGAGTAACGGATGCAGCGCGGCGCTTCGGATTGCTTTCGCCGCTCCTCGGCCGTTCCTGGCTTCCGGGGCTTCGCCTCTTCCTCCCAGCTGTGCCAGTTGGCTGGAGTGTTGGATGCAGTGCGGCGATGCGTGGTTTATTCGCCGCTCCTCGGCCGTTCCTGGCTCCCGGAGCTTCGCTACTTCCTCCTACCACTGACGGTTGGCCGGAGTGAAGGATCCACAACGGCGATGCGTGGCCTTTTCGCCACGTTCCTCCTCGGCCGTTCCTGGCTCCCGGAGCTTCGCTACTTCCTCCTCCCCCTGTCGGTTGGCCGGAGTGAAGGGCACTGTGCGGCGATGCGTGGCTCTTTCACCGCTCCTCCTCGGCCATTCCTGGCTTCCGGAGCTTCACTACTTCCTCCCAAGATCTAAAGATCTAAATTTATTTAGACCTTGCTTCCTCCCACCTCTGTCGGTGGGCCGGAGTGAAGGGCACAGTGCGGCGATGCGTGACCTTTCCGCCGCTCCTCCTCGGCCGTTCCTGGCTTCCATAGCATCGCCTGATCCTCCTTCCACCCCTGTCGGGTGTTCGAAGGCACGGGAGGAGGGAGTGCGGCGATGAGTGGCTCTTTCGCCGCTCCTCTGTGTTCATTCGTGGCTTCCGGGCCGTTGCCACCACCTCCACCCATCCCTGTCAGATGGTCGGAGTCACGGGAGGAGGGCGACCACTCGTGGCTCTTTTGTCGAGCTTCCTCGGCTTTTCTTTCGTGACTCCGGGAGCTTCGCCGCTACGTCCCTTCCTCTTCGGAGGGTCGGAGTGAGGGACAGTGTGGTGTTTCGCGGTTCTTTCGCTGCTCCTCTTCAGCTTTTCTGGCTTCGTTGTCGCCTCCCTTTTCGGTTTAATCGCTGGTCGGAGTGACGGAGGGAGGGCGGTGTTTCAGGGCTCTTTCACTACGCTTCCTCGGCCGTTCGTGGCTTTCAGAGGTTCGCCGCCACCACCTTGGTCGTGATGGAGATGCGCTAAGTTTCGTAGCCCCTTCGCCGTTCCGCCCCTTCCGCCCTCCCCTCCCTCTCCCCCTGCTCCTTTCACTGGGTAAAGGTGGACGAGTTTTTATTTTTTTTATTTTAGCGACTTACAGAACTTCCCTGCGGCCTCCTTTCTCTGCCTGCTGAGGTGAGGTGAGGTGATGGCCTGCTGAGGTGAGGTGAGGTGATGGCCTGCTGAGGTGAGGTGAGGTGATGGCCTGCTGAGGTGAGGTGAGGTGATGGCCTGCTGAGGTGAGGTGAGGTGATGGCCTGCTGAGGTGAGGTGAGGTGATGGCCTGCTGAGGTGAGGTGAGGGGATGGTCTGCTGAGGTGAGGTGAGGTGATGGCCTGCTGAGGTGAGGTGAGGTGATGGCCTGCTGAGGTGAGGTGATGGGATGGCCTGCTGAGGTGAGGTGAGGGGATGGCCTGCTGAGGTGAGGTGAGGTGATGGCCTGCTGAGGTGAGGTGAGGTGATGGCCTGCTGAGGGACATAGGCAAAAATTGGTTTACCAACAGGGTAGTGGATGAGTGGAATAGGCTTAGCAGTCATGTGGTGAGTGCCAATACAATTGTCACATTCAAAAATAGATTAGATAAATTCATGGACAGCGATACTAGGTGGGGTTAGATACACGGGAGCTTAGGGTCAAAGGAACTGCCTTGTATAGGCCTACCGGCCTCTTGCAGATTCCAACGTTCTTATGTTCTTATTACCAGAATGGAGCGGTGCACGGGATATATGGTGCACGGGTTCACCCGCCTTCCCTTTCTCCTTTCGCCGGCTGGAGGCAGGGTGCTGGGGGCTGCCCTTCGTGCCTTATGGACTCGCCGCTTGGCAGCCACCTCCCTGTTCTCTTCTGGTCGGGGTGAAGGATGGAGTGACGTGCTCGTGGCCCTTTCGTCACTCCATGCGGGTCTTCTATACGTGTTCTCCTGGTAAGTCAACAGCCCTTCCTGTGCGGCATGGCACGGCCCTCCGCTCCTACTCGCCTGTCCTGGCCGACTCCTGCCCCTTTACCACCCATCCCACTCTGCTTTATCGCCGATAGGCGGAGTGGGTGTGCGGGGTTCTTAGCGTGGAGGGCACAGGAATTCGTGTCCGTTTCTACCTCCCGGCCTTTTTCTACCTTCCTTTCCAGGATGGAGAGTTGGAACACGTTGTCTTTTGGCGCCCAGGGCCTGTTCTCCCCTACACACTTCACTGTTCCTGCCTCCCGGAGCTTCAGTGACTCGCCGTTACCTCTCATCTCTGCATGGTGGTCAGAGTGTGTGGTGGTGTGTGGTGCTTCGCGGTTCTTTCGACGCTCCTCCTCGCCCTTTCTCCCCTCCCCTTCTTTCGCTGGTTGAAGGCGAGAGGTTGGGTTTCGACGCTTCTTGCCTTCCGGCTTCCAGAGTTTCGCCGCTCCGCCTCTCCCTTCCATCTCGGCCTGTTGGTCAGGGTGTGGGGCGGTGTGCGGTGCTTCGCGATCCCCTCCCCCTCCTTCCGTGGTGGGAGAGGACGAGTTGAGTTTTCGGCGTTCCGTTCGTGCCCTGGCAGAGCTTCGCCGCTGCCTTCCATCTCTGCCTGCTGGTCCGAGTGGGGGACGGAATGCTGTGCTTTGCGGCGCCTTTGACACGCTTCTTCGCCCTCCTTGCCTCTCCCCTCTTCCCCGTTGGCGGGTTGAGGGCAGGGTGACGGTGTTCGGAGTTTAGTGTTTGTCGGGACGTCGCCGCCACCTCCCCTTTCCTGTCCGTTGATCGGCTTGAGGGAGTGTGACATCCGCCCCTTCCCCTAGCCCTCTCCCTTCGTTGGTTGAGGAGTGAGTTTCGGAGACTCGCAGCTTCGGAGCTTCGACACCCTAGGGCAGAGGTTCTCCATCTTTTCTTCAGTGCTGGCACCCTGAACTTATATAAACCGTTTTGTGGCACCCTTGTTTCACCTCCTCACATGAATTAACTTCTTTTACACAGTTGTACGTACTTAGCTGATAGGCGTAAACAAGCCTCAATGTATTGATCTTTATTGATTTGTATTGATCTTTAACATGTTTAGAATTGCTGGTTTCTTTTAGGCCTTCCCACAACCACGAATGACATTGGCAACTTTGTCAATGCAACCAAATCTGTGTATGGAATAATCCAAACAATAAAGAGCCTGTCTCCGGGAAAGAAGTACACCCTGCTGCCGGTGTTATTTTAACAGTCTGTTATCCATTTTAAAAGGGAAAATATAAGCTCATTTCAGCTGCCTGAAATAGGCTTTCAGATCGAGTGCCTAGAATGCAGGAAATGCATTCTTTTTCCTAGCATGTGTTAATGACTCCGGCATTCGCGCCATCAGGTCCACCACCCAAAGTTTACCCTGCCTACGGGCCTGTCAATGACCTGTCCGTATCCAGACACCAGAATACTGGCCTGTCAATGACCTGTCCGTATCCAGACACCAGAATACTGGCCTGTCAATGACCTGTCCGTATCCAGACACCAGAATACTGGCCTGTCAATGACCTGTCCGTATCCAGTGTGTGTGTGTGTGTGTGTGTGAAGGACAAACAAGGCGGGATCAGAGTTGCTGGTAGTGGAACGCGCACGGCACGGATAGGCTATTCAGTACCGCATAACGCCCACACACACTCCTTCAAATACTATAGTATTTCCATTTTGTATAAATACCCCGACACTGGACACCGTTGTATTCCAACGTTGTCCAGTGTCGCGGTATCTATACAAAATCTTTGTTATTATCCTAAAAACGAAACAATCTCAACACTATGACCTTATTAGATTATCCAATCATTTAATCAAATCCATTTAAAGGTATTGAGTAGCTGACATATGAGAGGAAGCGAGAAGTCTTGAGAGTGTGTGGCAGATATGTGCATGGGGCGGGGCTGACCCGCATAGGCCTACACCCCACCGGCCAGTTTCAAATGGAAATACTATAGTACCTTCAGGATAAATTTACTGATAGATAGAAAAGTTTTAAGAAATGTGAGAAATAGAGAGCGGTTTGGTGCAAGATGCTCCGGGTTCGAAGAGAAATTGAACCAGAGCTTTGGCCCGAAGAACCGCCGGTGACCGAGAGAAACTGCCAGGGTTGAGGATGCCGGGGGGGGGGAGGATGAGGAAGGGGAGGCCGACGATAGGGGAGTTACGCCGGGGAAGGATGGGGAGAGAGAAGGATACGGATGGGGAGGCCGACGATAGGGGAGTTACGTCGGAGGGAAAGGATGGGGAGAGGGAAGGATGAGGAAGGGGAGGCCGACGATAGGGGAGTTACGCCGGGGGGAAAGGATGGGGAGAGAAGGATGAGGAAGGGAGGCCGACGATAGGGAGATACGTCGGGGGAAGGATGGGATGGGGAAGGATAGGGAGGGGTGGCCGACGATAGGGGAGGTTCGTCGGGGAAGGATGGGATGGGGAAGGATAGGAGGGTGGCTCCTCACCAGGAACGAGCTCACTAGGGCATATCGTGGTCACTATTGTAGATTGGGCTCGTCATATGCAGGACCGACTTCTTCGGAGACGACGATAGCAGATTCATAGGCATTTCCTCCATTTTCAACGTTGGATACAGCCAGCTCTTTAACAAGGTCGTCATTTTCTTTCATGAAGATGTCCAGCGCTCTGACAAGATCGTCATTTTCCTCCTTGGAGACGTGCAGCGCTTTTACAAAGTTGTCATTTTCCTCCATGAAGATGTCCAGCTCTTTGACAAGGTCGTTGATTTCATCCATGGTTACGTGCAGCGCTTCTACAAGGTCGTCATCATTCTCCTTGGAGATGTCCATCGCTTCTACAAAGTCGTCATCATTATCCTTTGAGATGTCCAGCGCTTTTACAAAGTCGTCATTTTCCTCCATGAAGATGTCCAGCGCTTTTATAAGGTCGTTATTTTCTTCCTTGGAGATGTGCAGTGCTTTTACAAAGTCGTCATTTTCTTCCTTGGAAATGTGCAGCGTTTTGACAAGGTCGTTGATTTCATTCATGGAGATTGTCAGCGCTTTTACAGAGTCGTCATTTTCTTCCGTGAAGATGTCCAATGCTTTTAAAGGGTCGTCATCATCATCCATGGAGATGGTCTGCGGTTTTACAAGGTCGTCATCATTCTCCTTGGAGATGTCCAGCACTTTTACAAGGTCGTCATCATTCTCCTTGGAGATGGTCTGCGCTTTCACAAGGTTTTGCAGTCTGTCAATTTCTTCCCTAGCGCTAGACAGGTCATTGGCGAGATCGTTGTTTTCGTGTCTCGATAAGGACACTTCATTGGCCAGACCGGTGTTTTCTTTGCGGAAAAGGGACAGGTATTTTCGGAGCCTGTGAATTATTTTCCCAGCATTTGACAGGTCATTGGCCAGACCGGTGTTTTCTTTCCGGGATAGGGACTGGCCTTTTCGCAGCCTGTCAATTTCTTTCCAAGCGTTAGACAGGTCATTGGCCAGACCGGTGTTTTCTTTCCGGGATAGGGACTGGCCTTTTCTTAGCCTGTCAACTTCTTTCCAAGCGTTAGACAGGTCATTGGCCAGACCGGTGTTTTCTTTCCGGGATAGGGACTGGCCTTTTCGCAGCCTGTCAATTTCTTTCCAAGCGTTAGACAGGTCATTGGCCAGACCGGTGTTTTCTTTCCGGGATAGGGACTGGCCTTTTCGCAGCCTGTCAATTTCTTCCCTAGCGTTAGACAGGTCATTGGCCAGACCGGTGTTTTCTTTCCGGGATAGGGACTGGCCTTTTCGCAGCCTCTCAATTTCTTCCCTAGCGTTAGACAGGTCATTGGCCAGACCGGTGTTTTCTCTCCGGGATAGGGACTGGCCTTTTTGCAGCCTGTCAATTTCTTCCCTAGCGTCAGACAGGTCACTGACCAGACCGTCGTTTTCTTCCCGGAATGAAGACACGACTTTTCTCAGTCTGTGAATTATCTCCCCGGCGCCAGACAGGTCACTGACCAGACCGTCGTTTTCTTCCCGGAATGAAGACACGACTTTTCTCAGTCTGTGAATTATCTCCCCAGCGTCAGACAGGTCACTGACCAGACCGTCGTTTTCTTCCAGGGATGAAGACATGACTTTTCGCAGTCTGTGAATTATCTCCCCGGCGTCAGACAGGTCACTGAGAAGGACGTTATTTTCGCGTCGAGATACGTACAGGTCATTGAAGAGGCTGTTTTCTTCCTCCCGCTCTGACCTTTGCTGTTCTGCCTCTCTCCGAGCCGTTTCTTGAGCCAGCACTGCCCTGTGCAGGATGCTGGCTTCATCTGACGCCTGAAGCAGGAGGACGGACAGGAGGCCGTTTTGGCTGGTGAGGTCCTGCATGGCCTGCTGTATCTGCTTCTGCTCGGCCAGCAGATCGGCAATGATCCACGCCTTGTGGGCCGCGAGGGGTCCCGCGGGGGGTCCTCTTTCCTCAGGTGCGGCGGCGGGCAGCCCTTCGGCGGGCGCGGCGGTGGGCAGCCCTTCGGCGGGCGCGGCGGCGGGCAGCCCTTCGGCGGGCGCGGCTGCGGGCCCAGACCCGTTGTACTCCAGGACCACATTGATGGCCACGGCCCACCACACCAGCGCGAGAACAACGTCAAGGCGCATCGTCGGGATGATGATTGAAGGACGTCTGAATGAAATAAAAAAAGTGCGGAAGTGAGAGAGAACGAGGGAAAGCGAAAGTGAGCTGAGAGCCGGACAGCAACGACAGCAGGAAAAGGGCAGCAGAAGTGTGTCCTCCTCTCCTCCTTGCAGTGTTACCCAACTCATTAAGGACGGCGAATGCATGACGAGAGAGAGAGAGAGAGAGAGAGAGAGAGAGACCAGTCAGTAATTTAAATGGTGGAAAGGAATGCTCCGTCAGATGTAAGAATCTCTCTCTCTCTCTCTCTCTCTCTCTCTCTCTCTCTCTCTCTCTCTCTCTCTCCACTCAGGGACGGCAAATCAAGAGGAGGCAAATAATAAAAGATTACTTGTTTCACGGACCGATGCAGGGGGAACAGAGGAAGGGAGAGGAGCAGGCAGGCAGGGAGGCAGGCAGAGAGAGAGACAGGTAGATAGGAAGGCAGGTAGATGGGTAGATATATTGGTAGGTAGGTGAGGTGATTGTGGTGGTACTAGTGGTGGTGGTGGTAGTGGTGGTGATGTTAGTGATGGTGATATGGAAAAAGTATATTGAGAGAGAGAGAGAGATGTATGGGTATTCTATGAGTGACAAATTTATTACGCACTCACAGGCAAACACAGGCGCAGTTGAAACAGATTGCCAAGCGGAAAAAAAACATATAACATTCGTGTGTATAGAAATAGATTAAAAAAAAAGCAACTGATTGATCTGTATGTTTAAGTTCCGAGTATTAATGACTTTTTACAAATAGCTACCGTGCCCGTTATATAGATCCATGCGTACATACATACATACATACATACACACAATACGACCAATCGGAAACAAACAAAAATACAAAGAAAAATATTGCGAGGAAACGTCCGCTGCGTGTGTTTGTGTTTTTTTTTTTTGTGTGTGTGTGTGTCCTTGACTCTTGCAATTAGCTTAACGTAATAAAACTCATAAACTTTGCTAAACTTGGCCGACTTTTTAGCCTTGAAGTTAGTAATGACGGCGGTAGTGTTTGCTGGGATCACGTCAGCGAGTATTATAAGATATTTGGTGATTCTCATATGCATTCTCGTTTATTTTCAAGATTGTTTCCTTCTTATCATTAATATTACCTTTTTGATACTTTCTACTACTATTACAATTACTACTTCTTCTTTTGTTATGACTCTTTTCACACTAGTTCATATAGGGTCAGTGTTTGGGGTCGTGGGTTAGTGTTGAAGATTGGATCCCCTTTCCTGGCGTTAAGCGGAGACACTGGGGCTCGAACCTCCTTTCCTGATATTTTTTACTACTATTGCAATTACGTATTCTTCTTTTGTTATGACTCTTTTCACTCTAGTTCATATAGGGTCAGTGTTTGGGGTCGTGGGTTAGTTCGGTATTCTCAGACTCCTCTACCTCCCACATCAACTATTTCCAGAGGCAGAAAAGGAGATCAATCGGGTTCTCATGGGTGTTGTTTCACGTTCATGGTAGAGAAGAAGCGTCAAACCGGTCAGACTACCACCAGGGTCATTAAACTACCCAATTGAAATGCCCCAAAATGCCTAAGAAAGCCTTGTTAACCCAGTGACTCCGGATTTCCTACAAGAAGACCTCACCAAGCTACAGGAATGGAGCAAAAAGTGGCTGCTATAATTCAATGAAATGTAAAGGCATGCATCTTGGGAGGGGAAATTCAGCACACCAATACCACATGGGAAACACTCCACTATCTACCACAGACCCAGAGAAAGGCCTGGGACTGAATTTTACCAGGCTACCAGTGAAGGGGAAATACGTGACAATCGCAGCGGACGGGTTAAGAATACGACCCTTAGTGTTGAAGATCGGATCCCCTTCGTGGCGGTACGCGGAGAATCTGGGGCTCGAACCTCCTCTCCTTGGCTCTTAACACATTAATCGACTAGTCCACAGCCCTCCCCACTCTTCAGCCACTACTACAACTAAAAATAAAAATAATTGACTGTATTAACTTTACAATAAGAGGATTTAAGCTCAGTAACAGGAAGATAGTGTAAGTATCGCTCACCTATCCTCAGTAATTGGAAATGTTGGCGAATAAAAGTGATAGATGTAGCCTTGATTTGTGGCAGGAACGGAATAGAAGTAATCATGGTCTTCTCTGCGGGCACCAGCAAAGAGAAATGCCCGGATGCAGGCTTTATTTTTTTTTACAGCGAAGGAGACAACACAAGGGCACAGAAAAAGGAAACAACAGTAAAAAAAGCCCGCTACTCGCTCGTTGGCATTTAAATATAAAGTAAGGCACCCTTCCCCACCCTTCTACACACGCATAACTTCATTTTTTAACAGAATTCAATAATTGTTTTGGCTATATATATATTTTATCACCAATCTATTTATCTTTCCACTCCTCTACTCCCCCGTTATCACTTCGTATTTTTTTCACAATTTCTATTAGTTCATATTTCTTTTACAGTCTATATTTGCAATTCGTTTAAGCTATCTTCATTCTCATCCTTCTTGCCCCTTTTTGTAATTCATCTTTTTATATTCACCCAAATAGTGCTTCTTTTTTTAAGCTATTTTTCACTCTCAACCTGTCTTTCTCTACCTCTTTTATTCTCATCCTTCTTGCCCCTTTTTGTAATTCATCTTTTTATATTCACCCAAATAGTGCTTCTTTTTTTATGCTATTTTTCACTCTCAACCTGTCTTTCTCTACCTCTTTTATTTTCATCCTTCTTGCCCCTTTTTGTAATTCATCTTTGACTCACCCTAATTTTGCTTCTTTTTTAAGCTTTCTCCTCCTCTTTTTTTTATCTATTTCATCTTTCTCATATACCCTGCGTGCGTTCCTTTTTCAGCTTTCAACTCTTCATTTTTCCCTTTCCGCCTTTTTATACTTCATCCTTTTCCCATCCGCTTTTATCCTGCTCCTTTTTTTTTTAAACTTCATTCCATTCGTCACATCCTCTCGGACTTTTTCTTGTAGTTCATCCTTTTTGTTTCTTTTCTTCCCTTAACAGTGCATCCTTTTTTTTCAGCCATCAAGAACTCTCCTTTTACATTTTTTACCATTTTTGGAACTGAATCTTTCTCATCCAACCTAATTTTAATCTTTCTCATCCAACCTAATTTTAGTCTTTCTCATCTAACCTAATTTTAATCTTTCTCATCCAACCTAAATTTGCTTCTTCTCTCAGCTATCAAATATTCTTCACCTGTCTTTCTCTGCCTATTTTTGTTGCTAATATTTTCTCCTCCACTCTTACCTGTGTTTTCTTCCCTTTTCACCACTCATCAATTCTCCACTTATCTTTTCTGCCTCCTTTTCCTAACTGTATACACAAAGTCCGACACATATTGGTCCGGAACGCGCTAACTCGCTCACCTCACATTGCCTACGATCATGCAATTGACTTACATAGTGAACATTAATCTATGCGGAAACATGCGATCTCATAACGTTTCAATTAGCATCACTTACACGCTTTCCCATACCCGTTCATCGGCCTTTCTTTTTCCACATGTAGCAGCGAGTGACTATCGATGTATTTTTTGTGTGAAGCCCAAAAACATGCATAATAAACAAATACCATTAACCGTGAATTAAATGAATGGAGAATAATGCGTGGGATGAATTGTCGAAATAAATGGATAACAATTTGTGGTGATTAATATTTTTGTGTGTGTGGTGGTGGGCAACAAAAGAGTGTTTTAGGCAATTACAATTAGTGGCATATTTTTAGCGCCGAGTGTCGAAATGCAGCGCGAATGTGGGAGGCGGTAATGAGTAAATATAAAGGTTGATGGGTTGATGAATACGTGCATGCGACCCTGAAAGTAAAATGTAAAGTGTAAAAATGTCACGGAAATGACTTAACAGCTGGATTTTTTTTTTACAACAATGTAGTGATGTGATTGGAAGCGGCGATGGGTAAATAAATGGGTTGATGAGTAAATGAATGCATGGAAACGAAACTGAATGATGGGAAAATGTCAAGAAAAGGGAGATAATAGGAAGATAGATTTTTTTACAGCAATGCAACGGTAATGTGTGAAGCGTTGATGAGTAAATAAATAGGTTGATGGATTGATGAATTCGTGCATGCGACCTTGAAAGTAAAATGTAAAGTGTGAAAATGTCAAGAAAAGAAATTAACAGCTGGATTTGTTTTTACAGCAATGTGGTGATGTGATTGGAAGCGGCGATGGGTAAATAAATAGGTTGATGAGTAGATGAATGCATGGAAACGAAGCTGAATGATGGGAAAGTGTCAAGAAAAGAGAGATAATAGGTAAATAGATAGATATTTCTTACAGCAATGCAACGAAAATGTGGGAAGCAGCGATAAGTAAATAAATTGATTGACGGGTAGATGATTGCGTAGAAACTGACCCTGAAAGTAAAAAGTAAATTGTAAAAGTGTAACGAAGAAAAGACAATAGGTTAATAGATTTTTTTTACAGCAATGGAACGGGGCTGAGGGAAGCAGCGAAATGTGGGTATATTGGTTGACGGTTGGATTAATGCATGGATACGTGGATGATTGATTGTTTAAGTGTCACGGAGAGAAGATAACAAATAGATAGACTAATTTACAGCAATGGAAGCAGTTCAAGGGCAACAAAAAAAAAAACCGGAAACAAAAAAAAAAGATACTGTTAAGCACTGTTCCAGCCAATAGATGAATAGATAGATAGATAGATAGATAAACAGGGATAGACAGACACAAACAGAGAGGGAAACTCAAACACACACAAGAATGGAAGGGATTCACAATTTACTTATATTGTTTAACCCGCAAACTGCTGTACGCCTTCTGGGCGGCTGAGCGGTAAGCTGCTGTAAGCCTTCTGGAAGCGGGCTTTTCAAACAGGCGCCAAAAAATTTCCGCCGCGGCTTCAGATACTGCCAGAAAAACATTTTTGTGATAGAAAAATCTAAGAAATATGCAGGATACAACACATTTCGAGCTACAGATATGTGTATTGTAATATTTATGACACGTTTATGTAACTTAGATATCATTTATTGAAGGTCAATCTCTCGCTGATATAGCCGCACTAGGCGACGCACTCAGAATCTCAGTCCCGCAGCTTACGGGTTAAAGGGTAGGATATATATTATTTGAAGATGATATTAATTGCGAAGATATTATGGGTACGAAGCTTGATCTATTGGGACGAAACAATCCTCTTCAGACAGCAACCCCCTTCCTGCACTCCCCACCCCCCCGCCCCCACCCCAGTCTAATAATCAAAACAACTCTGCAAAAAGACAACTCCTCCTACCCCCTTCCTCCCCCCCCCCAAAAAAAAAAAAAAACTTCAAGCATTCACACATAAACACTTATCAAAAGTGCTTAATTGGATGTAAAGTTTGTCCCAAAAGAATTGCGCTGCAGCATCCAATTCTTAAGTTATAATGGTTTGTGTGTGTGTGTGTGTGTGTGTGTGTGTGTGTGTGTGTGTGTGTGTGTGTGTGCAGTTATGGAAGGGTTAGAGGGCTTGAGGATGAGAGGAAGAGAGGAAGAGAAAGGCCTAACATACATTAAAGGGGAAGGAAGGGAAGGGAGGGAAAGAGAAGGTAAAATGGAATGGAAAGGAAAGGAAGAGAAATGGAAGGGAAGGGAAGGTGAGGGAAAGAGAAGGTAAATGGAAAGGAAGGGAAGGGAAGAGAAATGGAAGGGAAGGGAAGAGAAGGGAATGGAAGGGAAGGGGAGGGAAAGAGAAGGGAAATGGAAAGGAAGGGAAGGGAAGAGAAATGGAAGGGAAGGGAAGGAAAGGGAAGGTGAGGGAAAGAGAAGGGAAATGGAAAGGAAAGGAAGGGAAGAGAAATGGAAGGGAAGGGAAAGGAAGGGAAGGGGAGGGAAAGAGAGGATAAATGGAAAGGAAGGGAAGAGAAGAGAAATGGAAGTGAAGGGAATGGAAAGGAATGGGAGGAAGGGAAGGGGAGGGAAAGAGAAGGGCAATGTAAAGGAAGCGAAGGGAGGATAAATGAATGGGAAGGGAAAGGAAAGGAAGGGAAGGGGAGGGAAGGGAAGGAAAGGGAAGGGAAGGGACTGGAAGGAGAGGGAAATGGAAGGGAAAGGAAAGGGAGGGGAGGAGAGGGGAGGGGAGGGGAAGGGAAGGGAAAATGCTTGGTGATCAGAATGAACGATTGGCTGATGTATGTATTGCCATCTTTTGTGAGACAGGCACTTTGTGTATGTGTGTGTGTGTGTGTGTGTGTGTGTGTGTGTGTGTGTGTGTGTGTTTTGAACGTGTATATTTTCGCTATCAAACAATGCTGGTTTTGAACGTGTATATTTTCGCTATCAAACAATGCTGGTTTTGAACGTGTATATTTTCGCTATCAAACAATGCTGGTCCCATATACTCTATCGTTTCATCTGTTTGTATGTCAGTTTGTCTCTTTTTGTTCGTCTGTTTGACTTTAATCTCTTTGCACCTGTTTCATGTCATGTTTCTTTACCTTTCACGTTGTCACACTTTTTAATTATTCCTTTTTATTTTGCTTTTACTCTTTCTACTTCAATGTTTTTTTTATCCATCACACACACACTCTCCTTCCATCTTATACTCCTTTTGTTTCCTCTTCAAAGCCCCCCTTCTCTCTCTCTCTCTCTCTCTCTCTCTCTCTCTCTCTCTCTCTCTCTCTCTCTCTCAGCTCTATTGGCCGTGGGTTTCGTAATAGCTTATCCACAGATGTCACCCTCACCAGTTGGAGGAGGAGGAAGAGGAGGAAGAGGAGAAGGGGAAAGAGGAGGAGGAGGAGGGCGAGGTGGAAGAGGAGTAGAGAAGGCTGAGGAAGAAAATTAGAACGAGGACGAGAGAGAGAGAGAGAGAGAGAGAGAGAGAGAGAGAGAGAGAGAGAGAGAGAGAAGAGGAGACCGTATAGAGGAAGAAAGTAGAGGAATAAGTAGAGGACGAGGACGACGAGGAGGAGGAGGAGGAAGGTCGTTCAAAATATAGGAATAGTTGAAAGTGGGTGACAGGGAGCCGCAGATTTTGGCAAGTGGTGGAATGCAATGAAAGCCGCCTTGCTACACTCAGGCTCATAGAAAAATTGAGTCTTTGTCTTTATTTTGAGAGGGAAGTGGGATGATGTTATATGTTTGATTAGCTTGTTATCTTCATGGGTTGTTGGGGGTTATGAACTAGAGAATGTTTGAGAGAAAAGAAGATGAAGCAAATTGGATAAGTGAGAGATGAACAGGAAGAATGTAAATAAGTGACAAGATGTATGATTCAGTGTCCATGTAAAAATGAAAAAACAAAAGAGGTATATGAAGAAAAGGATGAGGGAGTAGTGAGTATTTATCAACAGAGGAGAGTGATAATGATATGCAACTTTGTCTGAGGGGGCGATGTGAGTATGGAGGAAGTGGAAGAATGGAGCAGCTTAAGAAGGTAGGAGAGAAAAAAACAATGAGGTCAGGAAAAGGGAGTGATTGAAAGAAGCAGAGGAAAGAGATGAGTTATATGAGAGGAAAGGTGAAGGTCATATAAACTGAACACGGAGGCAGAGAGAAGAAAAGGTTAACGAGAGAAGGGAGCGAGAGGATAAAAATAGAGAATATATGTATAGAACGGGATTAAGGAAACATGGAAAACTGATAAACAAGGAAAGTAAAGAAAAGAAAACACAGGAAAGACAACGAGGGAGTAAATAGGAGAAAAGTAAAGAAGTGGCAATATGCTGAAAGTGGGTAATGGATGGTCACAGATGAAGGAATGAAGCAATAGAAAAGGAAAAATAAAGGGTAGAGAAACAAAAATATAAAGTGTGGAGTGAAGGATGAAAACTGGGAAGGATAAATGGAGAATGAAGAACAGTAATAAGGTGAATAAATTATGAAGTAAACAATGAAAACAAAGGAGAGAAGGATGAAAATAGAAGGAAGAAGAGGAGGAAAAGAAAGACGCGGTGAAGGAGGAGGAGAGAGAGAGAGAGAGAGAGAGAGAGAGAGAGAGAGAGAGAGAGAGAGAGAGAGAGAGAGAGAGAGAGAGAGAGAGAGAGAGAGAGAGAGAGAGAGAGAGAGAGAGAGCACAGCCAGGCCATCCCGGAGCAGAACTCGCCATCAGCAATATTAGGGGCATTTCACTGTTATGTCTTGGCAGGCAACATAACATCTTGCATAATATTTATCTTTCTCTGGATATTACCTTCCTCTCTGACGCCATTACCCTGGATATTGCTACTACTACTACTACTACTACTACTACTACTACTACTACTACCATTATGGACGTATTTCTATTCCTTGCTTACAGACTTCCATTATTATTCTCTCAGTGGTGGTATTACTACGGTGACTGGTGCTATTATCCTATTATTTAACACACACACACACACACACACACACACACACACACACACACACACACACACACACACACACACACACACACACATCTCTAGGGCTTTCAGGATGCCTGCAGTGGAATGACCTTGATTTTGCGAGTAAGAGGAGGAGGAGGACGAGCTATGAAAGGCATTGTGAAGGGAAGGGAGCGTCAGGGAAGGGCTGGAGGCTGAAGGGCGGAACAGAATTAACCGTGACCTTGCAAGATGTTGGGAAGCCACGCTATATGTTGCCTCTACTACTACTACTACTTTTTTTTTTTTTTTTTACGTTGTTGCCTATTGCGCCGGTAGGCATCTTCCCGGTGGGGCCTGATGGTCGGCCCAAGGCTTCTTCCAGGTGGGGCCTGATGGTCGCCCAGCCCGTTCTGGCGCAGGCGAGTGTTTATAGTGGCGCCATCTTGCATTGGCTCATGCTGCCCCCCGGAACTCGTTCTTGATTCGCTTGGACGGCTTCCTCTAGAGTCCGGGTTGATGGGTGGTCTTAAGGACAGCATGTGGGTGGTTTTAAGCCACTCGGCGGTGACTGAAAAATCCGAGTGGTAGCGTGAGGATTCGAACCCGCGTCGTCCATCACGCGGCGAATGTGGGTCCAGTACGCTATCACTTTGGCCACCGCCTACTACTACTACTACTACTACTATGACTACTGTTATCTTTGCCATCATCACTCGTCATTGTTTCCCCTCCTACACCTTCCTCTTATACCACACTCATATAATATTCTTTCTTCTACTTTTATTTTCATTTTTATTTTCATTCTTTACGATCTCACTTCTTACTTTTGCCTTCACCGTCGCCTCCACGTCTTCATCTCGCCACAGTCTTACCTGCAAATTAAAAGTACAGAATTAAAACATGAAATAAATCGTGCATAATATTCAGCAATGGATAAAATGTTAAAACGTAATGTGAAAGTTGTATTTTGTTTATAGTATAGTTTATAGTTTATTTTATAGTAGTTTATGAGCCAGATTCACAGTTCGACACGATTGGTTGGTTAGTAAGGACCCAAACCAATGCTAACGACTTCGAAAATTACTTGTATGGTGAATTTAGTGTTCTTGTGTAAGTTAAGGAATTCGATGAAGGAACCCGATCAATCTTTGTATAGTTCTTGGTGCTGCGTCGAAAGCCTTGTCACAGTATGGGTTGTTAAGGAAGGTAGCATAGCTTGGCTGGGGTAGTTACGAAGATACTGTATTGGATTAATTTGGAGTTAGTTGTATGTGTTGATAAAGGAAGGTTTGACGGGGAGTTTATTTACTTACTGTTGATGAAGAAAATATATAAAGAGTTGAAGGGAAAAATATGCTTTGACAGTTTGATTAATTTTGCATCAGCAGTTTTTTTTTTTTTTTGTATACTCCGTCCATGGTGATGATGATGATGATGATGATCCATGTGACTTGTTCACAGCGCGTGACGAGCCGCCAATAATTTATGTCCAATTCATGCATATTTAATGAGTGCTTATTAGGCCTTTGATATTTAATTATGTAGAAAAATTATTAATGTGTATTTGTGTGTGTTTGAATACACACTCACACACACACACACACACACTAATGAATGCAACATGTAAGATGATTAGGACGTAAATATATTTCTTGTTTTCATCCCGAGATTGACTTGTAGATATTTAATCCTCTTTTCTCTGTTTAATTAATGTGTTTTCTTTTTAATACCTTTGTTTTTACTTGTAATTATTTAGCATTATTAGCGTGTATTATAAGGGTAGCATTAGTAGTAGTGGTAGTAGTGTAGTAGTAGTAGTAGTAGTAGTAGTAGTAGTAGTAGTAGTAGTAGTAGTAGTAGTAGTGAATATCGTCTATGTAATTAAAAATATGTCTTGTTTCAATGTTCGTCTCTTTTTATTCAGGTAAGTAAGTTTTCAAGAGAGCAGCAAAATGGATTCACGGACCATTTCTATGTGAAAAGGAAGGCGTTTGAAGGTATGTTTATGTGTTGAATATGTTGGTTGATTTTAGTGTGTAGATTTGTGTTGATATTTTTTTTTGTATATGTGTTTTAGCGACCACTTCTGAACTCCGGTAACGTGAATTTGTGATAGATATATTGATGTAGTCGAACAGAAAGAGCACTTTTTTTTTTTTTTTTTTTTTTTTTTACAGCAAAGGAGACAGCTCAAGGGCACAAAAAAGTAAACATTAATAAAAAAAAAAGCCCGCTACTCGCTGCTCCTAAAAAGAATCCAAAGAGGTGGCCGAAAGATAAGTCAGTTTCGGGAGGAGAGGTGTCCTGATACCCTCCTCTTGAAAGAGTTCAAGTCGTAGGCAAGAGGAAATACAGATGAAGGAAGATTGTTCCAGAGTTTACCAGCGTGAGGGATGAAAGAGTGAAGATGCTGGTTAACTCTTGCATAAGGGGTTTGGACAGTATAGGGATGAGCATGAGTAGAAAGTCGAGTGCAGCGGGGCCGCGGGAGGGGGGGAGGCATGCAGTTAACAACTGACAACTGCCGTTGTCTTTGCGTTGTCTGTGTCAGTAGCTGTGAATATGTAGTAATGTGTGTTGCCAGGCGGTTGTCGCTACTCATCAACGCGGGAGACTGTTAATGGCTCTGATACAACTCGTGAATGCGTCTGATGCCACTCTCCTCTTACTTAATCGAGGTAACTGTGGCCTTGCTATTGCTTCCAGTGTTGTGTGATCTTTGTCTTTCTGTTTTACCAATTTGTCTTCAAGTATATAGGAACGATGACTGATTTTTGAGAGAGAGAGAGAGAGAGAGAGAGAGAGAGAGAGAGAGAGAGAGAGAGAGAGAGAGAGAGAGAGAGAGAGAGAGAGAGAGAGAGAGAGAGAGAGATTTACATAGATTTACATAGAAAATCAGGCCACACAGACCCCATGGTCCAGACTTGGTGGTCTGTCCTTAAACCTAAGTGATTTTACATTAATCAGAAGACTCCAAAACGTTGCATTTCTACTCTAGTTGATATTAAGTTGAAGGAAGTGACGGTCGAGCTTATTTTTGAAGGAGTCAATCGTGTTACACTGGACCACTGATGGTGGAAGCTTATTCCATTCTCGCACTACAACGTTGGTGAAGAAAAATTTGGTGCAATCTGAATTTACTTGTCTACATCTGAGTTTTACGCCATTGTTCCTCGTGCGCAGACTGTCATCGATCATAAACAATGTTGATCTGTCTATATTCGTGAAACCATTAAGTATTTTAAAACATTCGATCAATTTTCCTCGGAGGCGACGTTTCTCAAGAGAGAACATGTTAAGGATAGAAAGCCTTTCTTCGTAGGATTTGTTGCGCAAGGAAGGGATCATTTTCGTTGCCCGACGCTGAACACCTTCTAATTTAGCAATATCCTTTGCATGGTGGGGGACCAAAACTGTACCGCATATTCCAAGTGGGGTCTGACTAAACTGTTGTAGAGCGGGAGTATTACATCTTTATTCTTGAATACAAAGTTTCTTTTAATGAAGCCCAACATTCTGTTCGCTTTATTTGCTGCATCGATGCATTGCTGTGAGAATTTGAGGTTTGACGCGATTTTGACCCCCAAGTCTTTGACGCATTGAACGCTTTTGAGTTTAACGCCGCGCATTTCGTATTCGAACTTCTTATTCCTCGTTCCAACTTGAAGGACCTGGCACTTGTCTACGTTAAAGGGCATCTCCCATCTATCCGACCAAGCTGAAATTTTGTGCAAATCCTCTTGGAGGCTTTGCCTGTCTTCGTCAGTGAGAACCGAGTTACCAATCTTTGTGTCGTCTGCAAATTTACTAATGCGGTTATTGAGTCCAACATCCACGTCGTTGATGTAAATAATGAAGAGCACTGGGCCAAGGACCGAGCCCTGAGGGACGCCACTAGTGACAGGCGCCCACTCTGAGTTAAATCCGTCAATCACTACTCTTTGTTGTCTGTTGCTCAACCAATTCGCGATCCATTGGTTTACTTGACCGTCAATACCTATTTTCTTTAATTTGTAAAGTAATTTATGATGTGGGACTTTGTCAAACGCTTTCTGGAAATCAAGATAGACTACGTCCAGTGATTTGGTTACGTCATAAACAGTGAAGAGGTCGTTATAAAAGGTTAATAGGTTTGATAGGCAGGATCTTTTGTTTCGGAAGCCATGTTGTGAGTCCCCAATCAATGAGTGGCTTTCAAGGTAACTCACAATTTTGTCTCTAATTATGCCCTCAAGTAGCTTACCTACAACCGAAGTTAGACTAATGGGCCTGTAATTACCTGGTACTTATAAGTCTCCTTTCTTGAAAATCGGTGTCACGTTAGCCTTTTTCCAATCTGAAGGGACGATGCCTTGTCGCAAGGACATATTGAATACGGTTGTGAGGGAGGAGAGTATTTCGCTCTTTGTTTCTTTCAGCAGAGTTGGATATACTTTGTCAGGTCCAGGACTTTTATTTGTTTTAAGTGAATGGAGAGCTTTAAGGACTTCATCGGTTGTTATTTCAAAATTAGGCAATGCATGCTCGAGATTTACAATAGTACTGGTGTTGGTGGTAGCGAGAGGAAGACTGTTATTATTAAACACCGAGGAAAAGTAATTGTTTAAGAGGTTTGCAATGTGTTGGCTGTCAGTCACTAGTGCACCGTCGCTGTTTGTTAAAGGTCCAATACCACTTTTGATCGCCTTTCTGTTGTTTATGTATCTGAAGAAAGATTTCGGGTTATTTTTACAGTTGGCTGCAATATTTTCTTCATATCTACGCTTTGCCTGACCTACTAGTCTTTTTACTCGTCGCCTGGCATCATTATAGAGTCTAATGTTCTCGGGCGTGCTTTGTTCTTTCTTTAACCTGTAAAACAATTTTCTCTCATTGACTGATTGTTTAATTTCGCTATTAAACCACGGTGGGCTTTATTAGTGTTAATTCGCTTCTCGCACAAGGGGACGAATGTGTTCTGCTGAGTGAGTAAGTGATTTTAAGGCTTAGCCAGGCTTCCTCTACGTTGCCGTCATCTGATAGTTGTATTTCTGTTAGTTTTGTCGGATTTCTACGAAGTTAGCTCTTTTGAAATTGGGCACCTTTACTTTATTTTCAGTCACTGATGATTGAGCTTTAATGTCGACGCGCACTAATTTATGATCGCAAGAACCGAGGTGTTCTCCTACCGTGACACTACTGACAAGGTTATCTTGGGTCGTTATAACAAGGTCGAGTATATTATTTTGTCGAGTTGGCTCAGAAACCATTTGGCTTAGATAATTTTCTTCTAGAAATTCGATCATTCTATGTGACTCGCCTTCTGTACCTGACAGTATCGCCCAGTCGATATTGGGGAGGTTAAAGTCTCCTAATATCAGTGAGTCGTTGTTATTAAGTGACTGCCTTAAGACGCTGTACATTTCAAGGTCGTCATCGAGTGATTGCCCGGGAGGTCTGTAGGTGACAGATATATTTAAATTGACTTTTACAATGTTTACTCGCACGCACAAATGTTCAACGTTACTGTTTCCCGGTGTTTTGTCGGTGGGTTGCAAATAGCTTTTGACATAAAGGGCGACGCCACCGCCTCTACGGTTTATACGATCTTTGTTGAAGAGTCTGTAGCCATCTATGTTGTATTCGGAACTTAAATCAATATTTGTGGTGTCGATAAATGTTTCGGTTATAGCAATTATGTCAAAATTTTCTGTTAAAGCAAGACATCTCAGTTCATCAAATTTGTTTCTTAGGCTACGCGCATTGAAACTAAGGATTTTAAGTTATCTAGAGGCTTGGTAATACAGGTGGTGGTACTTGCGGGATCACGGTTACGGGTTTGTTGCGATGCACGGCGTCTATTTACACGGGCGGGGTGGAGTGACGTGGCCGTGACTCGTTTTTTGCTCGGATGACACGCACTGCTTCGTTGAGGAGCCTTCCGAGTCTGGCTGCCCCGATGGGAGAAAGGTGCAATCCGTCCCTGTGGAAAAGTTCATTTTGTCCATAGAAATTGTCCCATGCGTTTAGGAACTCCACGTCAAGCTCCCTGCAAAGAGTCTGTAAGCGGTTGTTTAGGCTGAAGGCCTTACTGAAAAAGTCGCTCTCCGCCCAAGTCCGTGGTAGAACTCCTGAAATCAAAATGTTAGGGGATTTAGTCTTATACTGCTGGATGAGCCTACGGTACTTCTCCAGGAGTTCCTCAGACCGGGTCGTGGTGACGTCGTTCGTACCTGTGTGGATAACAAACAGTGAATCATTAGTAGCCTGGGGGGAGATCTCCTCAAGAGCAGCAGTTATGTCGTCGATCCCAGCACCAGGATAGCAATAGTTCCGTCTTCGACGAGGAACTCTGCCGCAGAACTCAACGACCTGCTGGCGAATCATGGAGTCACCCACCAGGAAGGTGCTCTCCTGCTCGTCCTCCTCCTCCAGAATGGCAAACCTGTTGAAGCAATGAACAGGATAAATCGCTTGTCTGGCTGGTTTGGCTCTTCCATTCACGACGGTGAAGCCATCATGGTCGGTGCCACTAGCATCCTCCCGTTGCGTGGTGTTGTCCGCTGGTGTCGACGGTACCGCTGAGGGCAAGGGGGCGGTTGGAGAAGGGTTTGGCACCACAGCAACGTTAGCCTGGATGAATTCCTGCAAGGAGGCAACAGTGCGAGAAAGCTCGATTATTTTATTCTGACCTGCTTCCATCTTCTCTTCTTGCTCCTGCAGTCTGGTCTCGAGATGCTGCCTGGTGAGAGAAAGCTCCATTATTTTATTCTGGCCTTCTTCCATCTTCTCTTCCTGCTCCTGCAGTCTTGTCTCGAGATGCTGCCTGGACAGACACAGTCGACAGACAGCAGAACGCCCTGTAAAAAAAGTGAGCTGAGAAGCTACCGTTACAAGTACTGCACTTCTTAGGTGCCATCTTAGCTGAAATGAAAGAGATAAAACACAGAGTGAAGGGGTTTAGGAAAGGGGGTGAGGTGTGTGAGAGGTAGTTTAGTAATGGAGGAAAAGTGAGAGAGAGGAGGAGTGGGAAGGGATGTGAGGAGAGTAAAGAGGGGGAAAGAGAGGTGTGTGAGATCAAGGAGGGTTAGGAAATAGGATAGGTGGGAGAGAGGAGGAGTAGTAAGGGATGAGAGGAGAGTAAAGAGGGGAGAGAGGCGTTAGTGAGGTGTGTGAGATCAAGGAGGGTTAGGAAATAGGTGAGGTGGGAGAGAGGATGAGTAGGGAAGGATGTGAGGTGAGTAAAGAGGGGGAAAGAGAGGCGGTGAGTGAGGTGTGTGAGATCAAGGAGGGTTAGGAAATAGGTGAGGTGGGAGAGAGGAGGGGTAGGCAGGGCTGTGAGGTGCGTAAAGAGGGGAAAGGGAGGCGGTGAGTGAGGTGTGTGAGATCAAGGAGGTTTAGGAAATAGGTGAGTTGAGTGAGAGGGAGTTTGGGAAAGGAGGTAAGTGGGAGAGAGGAGGAGTAGGAAGGGATGTGAGGTGAGTGAGGTGTGTGAGAACAAGAAAGGTTAAGAAAGAGGCGAGGTAAGGTGGGTGAAGGGATGGGTAAATAGGATGTGAGGTAAGGTGAGTGAGGGGGGGAGGGCTTAGAAATATGTGGAGGTGAGGGAGGAGTAGGAAGGGCTAATCCTCTAGGGGATGAGGAGGAGCAAAAGGGATGTGAGGTGAGCGAGGGTGGGGGGGGCTTAGGTGAGGTGAGGGAAAGGGGTGTAGGAAGTGTTAATCCTCTAGGGGATTTAAAGAGGATGTAGTGAGGAGGAGCAGATTGAATCCTCAGGAATTCAAAGGTGGGTTGTCGACACACCCAATTCACGCGTGAAACACTCGGGAACACAGAGTCACACTCGGGACACACGAAACACACAGAAACCCAAGCACAAGCACGACTAAACACCCTCAAGTCACTCGCAAAAACACCTGAAATACAACAGCACACTCAAAACACTCTGAAACCCACGCAGAGCACTATAAACAGCCAAATCACACGCAAAAGCACTGGAAACACAACACACTCGAAACGCAGAACACTCGAAAAACAGCCAAATCACACGCAGAAACACCGGACACAAAACAGCACACTCAAAACACTGAAACACACGCAGTACACTTAGAAGCAGCCAAATCACACGCAAAACACCGAAACACAACACACTTGAATCACTCTGAAACCAACGCAGAACACCCGGAACCCGCCAGATCACACGCAAAACCACCGGAAACACAAATCACAGAGTCAACCACAGTCAGCACTATAAACAGCCAAATCACACGCAAAAGCACTGGAGACACAACACACTCGAAACGCAGAACACTCGAAAAACAGCCAAATCACACGCAAAAACACCGGAAACAAAACAGCACACTCAAAACACTGAAACACGCAGTACACTTAGAAGCAGCCAAATCACACGCAAAAACACCGGAAACACAACACACTTGAATCACTCTGAAACCCACGCAGAACACCCGGAAACAGCCAGATCACACGCAAAAACACCGGAAACACAACACACAGAGGCAACCACAGGCAGCACTATAAACAGCCAAATCACACGCAAAAGCACTGGAGACACAACACACTCGAAACGCAGAGAGAGAGAGAGAGCACAGCCAGGCCATCCCGGAGCAGAACTCGTCATCAGCAATATTAGGGGCATTTCACTGTTATGTCTTGGCAGGCAACATAACATCTTGCATAATATTTATCTTTCTCTGGATATTACCTTCCTCTCTGACGCCATTACCCTGGATATTGCTACTACTACTACTACTACTACTACTACTACTACTACTACTACTACCATTATGGACGTATTTCTATTCCTTGCTTACAGACTTCCATTATTATTCTCTCAGTGGTGGTATTACTACGGTGACTGGTGCTATTATCCTATTATTTAACACACACACACACACACACACACACACACACACACACACACACACACACACACACACACACACACACACATCTCTAGGGCTTTCAGGATGCCTGCAGTGGAATGACCTTGATTTTGCGAGTAAGAGGAGGAGGAGGACGAGCTATGAAAGGCATTGTGAAGGGAAGGGAGCGTCAGGGAAGGGCTGGAGGCTGAAGGGCGGAACAGAATTAACCGTGACCTTGCAAGATGTTGGGAAGCCACGCTATATGTTGCCTCTACTACTACTACTACTACTACTACTTTTTTTTTTTTGTTTTTACGTTGTTGCCTATTGCGCCGGTAGGCATCTTCCCGGTGGGGCCTGATGGTCGGCCCAAGGCTTCTTCCAGGTGGGGCCTGATGGTCGCCCAGCCCGTTCTGGCGCAGGCGAGTGTTTATAGTGGCGCCATCTTGCATTGGCTCATGCTGCCCCCCGGAACTCGTTCTTGATTCGCTTGGACGGCTTCCTCTAGAGTCCGGGTTGATGGGTGGTCTTAAGGACAGCATGTGGGTGGTTTTAAGCCACTCGGCGGTGACTGAAAAATCCGAGTGGTAGCGTGAGGATTCGAACCCGTGTCGTCCATCACGCGGCGAATGTGGGTCCAGTACGCTATCACTTTGGCCACCGCCTACTACTACTACTACTACTATGACTACTGTTATCTTTGCCATCATCACTCGTCATTGTTTCCCCTCCTACACCTTCCTCTTATACCACACTCATATAATATTCTTTCTTCTACTTTTATTTTCATTTTTATTTTCATTCTTTACGGTCTCACTTCTTACTTTTGCCTTCACCGTCGCCTCCACGTCTTCATCTCGCCACAGTCTTACCTGCAAATTAAAAGTACAGAATTAAAACATGAAATAAATCGTGCATAATATTCAGCAGTGGATAAAATGTTAAAACGTAATGTGAAAGTTGTATTTTGATTATAGTATAGTTTATAGTTTATTTTATAGTAGTTTATGAGCCAGATTCACAGTTCGACACGATTGGTTGGTTAGTAAGGACCCAAACCAATGCTAACGACTTCGAAAATTACTTGTATGGTGAATTTAGTGTTCTTGTGTAAGTTAAGGAATTCGATGAAGGAACCCGATCAATCTTTGTATAGTTCTTGGTGCTGCGTCGAAAGCCTTGTCACAGTATGGGTTGTTAAGGAAGGTAGCATAGCTTGGCTGGGGTAGTTACGAAGATACTGTATTGGATTAATTTGGAGTTAGTTGTATGTGTTGATAAAGGAAGGTTTGACGGGGAGTTTATTTACTTACTGTTGAGGAAAAAAAAATATAAAGAGTTGAAGGGAAAAATATGCTTTGACAATTTGATTAATTTTGCATCAGCAGGATCTTTTTTTTTTTTTTTTTTGTATACTCCGTCCATGGTGATGATGATGATGATGATGATTATCCATGTGACTTGTTCACAGCGCGTGACGAACCGCCAATAATTTATGTCCAATTCATGCATATTTAATGAGTGCTTATTAGGCCTTTGATATTTAATTATGTAGAAAAATTATTAATGTGTATTTGTGTGTGTTTGAATACTTACACACACACACACACACACACACTAATGAATGCAACATGTAAGATGATTAGGACGTAAATATATTTCTTGTTTTTATCCCGAGATTGACTTGTAGATATTTAATCCTCTTTTCTCTGTTTAATTAATGTGTTTTCTTTTTAATACCTTTGTTTTTACTTGTAATTATTTAGCATTATTAGCGTGTATTATAAGGGTAGCATTAGTAGTAGTGGTAGTAGTGTAGTAGTAGTAGTAGTAGTAGTAGTAGTAGTAGTAATAGTAGTAGTGAATATCGTCTATGTAATTAAAAATATGTCTTGTTTCAATGTTCGTCTCTTTTTATTCAGGTAAGGAAGCTTTCAAGAGAGCAGCAAAATGGATTCACGGACCATTTCTATGTGAAAAGGAAGGCGTTTGAAGGTATGTTTATGTGTTGAATATGTTGGTTGATTTTAGTGTGTAGATTTGTGTTGATATTTTTTTTTGTATATGTGTTTTAGCGACCACTTCTGAACTCCGGTAACGTGAATTTGTGATAGATATATTGATGTAGTCGAACAGAAAGAGCACTGCCGTTGTCTTTGCGTTGTCTGTGTCAGTAGCTGTGAATATGTGGTAATGTGTGTTGCCAGGCGGTTGTCGCTACACATCAACGCGGGAGACTGTTAATGGCTCTGATACAAATCGTGAATGCGTCTGATGCCACTCTCCTCTTGCTTAATCGAGGTAACTGTGGCCTTGCTATTGCTACCAGTGTTGTGTGATCTTTGTCTTTCTGTTTTACCAATTTGTCTTCAAGTATATAGGAACGATGACTGATTTTTGAGAGAGAGAGAGAGAGAGAGAGAGAGAGAGGCATTATTGTTACCATAAAAAAATATATTAGCTTTGTTTGTTCCGCTCGTAGAAGTAAATTGTTGCATATATGAACCGAAATTGATAACTCTTCAGCATATATGTTTACTATTTTCGTAAAGGATTCAAGTTTGAGGTGTTTATTTCATTCTTCCTTTTTATTTAGTCTGTCATCCATCTCCTCTCATACAATAAAATAAATGGATAATAGTAATAACCGAGTAACCTTGAAAATTAAGCAAAACCGACACCATTATACACAAGGGGACTATCTATCTATAAGGGAAAGGGCTAAAAGGAGTATGCTATAGCGGTCTGTTTTCTTATAGCGGGCTTTTTTTTCATTGTTTCCTTTTTTGTGTGTGCCCTTGTGCTTTCTCCTTTTCTGTAAAAAAATGAATAAGTAAGTAAATAAGTATGTCATGTACACTCACTTATAAACCAACCTCTTCATTAATCTCCTTATCTCTCTTTCCCTCCTCTCTCATTTTCATTATTAGGTTTACGTGATCCATTCAGGAGTGACCCAAAGAATAAAATAACATTACCCCCGTCTCTCAACTCCCTCCTCCCTCTTCCCCCCTCCTCCTCCCCCTCCCCCCCTCACACCCTTCTCGAAACAGCCATTTGCATAATCTCAAAAAATATATTCCATATCATATGCAAATGTTCCTTCTTTCGGGATTTATAATGAAGGAGCATCCCAACCACTCTTCCCCCTCCTGCTCCTCTTCTTCCTCCTTTTCCCTCTTGGTGTGTACGTCTCCTCCTCCTCCCCCTCCTCCTCCTCCTCCTCCTCCTCCCTGCTCGGCGTTGCTTTTCCCTTCCTCATCCTCTTCATTTTCTCTCTTTTTTATCATGATTGTCTTTATTATTTCTTTATTATTTATTTATTTTTCTTTCAGATATATTTTTCTCTTTCATTTTCCTCTTTCATATCTTCTTTTCTTTTCTTTCTCCTCCTCCGCCTCCGCCTCCTCCTCCTCCTCCTCCTCCTCCTCCTCCTCCTCCTCCTTGCCTGGCGTTGCTCTTTACTGCCTCACACACTTCATTTTCTCTCATACTTTTAATGTTTTTTTTACTATTGTTGTGTTTATTATCCTCCTCATTTTCCACCTAACGTAGTTTTTTTTCTGTTTCATTTTCCTCTTTCTTTTGTCTTAGTTTCGTTTCTTTATTGTTATGTTTTACCTTGTCCTCCTCCTCCTCCTCCTCCTGCTACCCCTTTTTTGTATTTATCTTTTTAATAACCTTCCTACATTTGCTAACTATCTCTTTACATCACTTTTCAATTTTTCTCTTCTTTATATATATGTGCTTTTTTATATATTTTCCTTCTTCTATTTTTCTTCGCTGCCGTCTTTTTTTTCTCTTTCTCTCCTCTTTTTCCTTCTTATTTAATGTCCGTTGTTTTTTTTATATCGTCTTTTCCTTCTTCTTATTTTACTATCACTGACGCTCTCCTTCGCCTTTCAATTTTGTTTTTGTTTTCCTTTTGTTGTTTTTTCCCTTTTGATATTTTTTCCTCCGAGTTCAATGTGTGTTTTGCTCTCATATTTCCATTCCTCTCTCTGCCCTGCATCTCCACTCACTCCATTCTCATCCATTTCCTCCCTTCTCCTTTGCACCCCATCCATCATCTTCATCCTTCTACACCTCCTCCTCGCCTTAACCTCTTTCACCACTTTCAGAACCTCCTTTCCTCTTCCTCCTCCTCCTCCTCCTCCTCCCTCGCGCCACGAGTTTGAGCTATTTCCTTACCCTCCTCTCATCTTTTTATTCTTGTTCCCTTCTTCTTCCTCCTCTTCTTCCTCCACGCTAGGGTTCTCAGGCATTTCCTCACCCCTCTTTCATCCTTCTATTTTTGTTCCCTTCCTCTTACTCCTCTTTCTTCAGCTATTTCCTCTCTGGCCTTGTCCTCTTTCGCTCTATCCTTTTCCTCCTCCTTCGACTCTTCTTCCTTTTCCTCTTCTTTCCATTTCGTCCCATCACTTTTCTAATCTTGCTCCCTCCCTCCTTCTTTTCCTCCTTCCTAGCCATTTCCTTGCCCCTTCCTCCTTCTCCTATTCTTCCTTCTTCTCTTCTTCCTCCTTCACGCCACGGGCCTCAGTTATTTCCTCACACCTCCTTCACCCTCCTCTTCTTATCCTCCTCCTCCTCCTCCTCCTCTCCTTCCTCCTCGTCTTCCTTCTCCTGATCCTTTTCATTCCCACATTTCCGTCGAGTGGTCTGGCTGGCTGGCATGACGTGGAGGAATGCCGTCATCAGCTCTCGAGTGGCTGGGCTGCTGAGAGTGATTAGAGAATTATCCGTGATGAATAAAATGGTTTAGCCGAAGGGACGGTGCCTTGTGGAACCCCTCTCCTTCTCTCGCCCTTCCTTCTCCTTGCGATGTTAATGGAATTGTATTAAACGCGGGTCGTCCTGTCTCCCAGTGAAGGCTCTTTATTTAGCTGTCAAGTCTTCACGGGCGATGGAGATGTAATGGAGATAGGTGCGTCCTCGTTTGGCAGTTGAGAAGTGCTTTTAATTCGTTCAAGTTTAATGGTTTGCTGATAACGTCTGTCCTGATGTGGAGATAAATGCGTCGATGGCTGACTTGAGAGATAGATAGATAGATGAATAGATAGATAGGTAGATAGAGAGACGGAATGTTTTGCAGTACCCATCAGATAAATTGGATCCTTTTTTTTTCTTTCTTTTTCCTCTCATGATGTTCCCTAATGATACTACTACTAATAATAACTAACTGACTGACTGGCTGACTACTACTACTACTACTACTACTACTACTACTACTATTACTACAACCACCATCACCACTACCACCACCACCACACCATCACCACCACCACTAAAGCCATCACCACCACCACCACCACCAAAGCCACCACCACCACCACCACCACACCATCACCACCACCACTAAAGCCATCACCACCAAAGCCACCACCACCACCACCAAAGCCACCACCACCACCACCACTAAAGCCATCACCACCAAAGCCACCACCACCACCACCACTAAAGCCATCACCACCACCACTAAAGCCATCACCACCAAAGCCACCACCACCACCACCACCACACCATCACCACCACCACAAAAGCCATCACCACCCCCCCCACCACCCACCCCACCACCACCAACACCACCACCACCACCACTAAAGCCATCACCACCACCACCACCACCACCACCAGCCACCACCACCACCACAAAGCCATCACCACCACCACCACCACCCACGCCACCACCACCACCACCACTAAAGCCATCACCACCACACCACCACCACCACCACTCCTGTTATTGCCGCCGAGGCCGTCGCTCATAATACCATCACAGTTAGAGCCATTTCAAATGTTGCTGCTGTTGCATCGAGTAAATTAATTTCTATATCCATATTAATATTTGGGACATAATTTCATTAAGTGCCGTAAAGGTAATGTTTTCATAGCGGAATATTTCGGCCGCTCGCTTTTTTATTTATTTTATTTATTTTACGTTACTTTTTTATACTTTTTTTTTATGGCCGCCATCAACAAACTCACGCACAATTTTGTTTCCCATTAATTCTTTCCGCCTTTCGATTCTGTATTTTTTTTCCTTTTGTTGTTTTTCCTTTTTGATATTTTTTCCTCCGAGTTCAATGGCCGTGAGCGTTGTGGGTTTTTGCTCCCATATTTTCTTTCTTTTTTCTTGTTATTAATTGATTCACGTATTTTTCAGTCAGTAATTTATGCGCGCTGGACCAGTATGAAAAAAAAAATATTTGCCCGCATACCAAAGATGATCACGTGTTTTTTTCTGCTGTTTGTTTTTTTATTTCTGGTCGGCAACTTCGATGTTTACAAGTGTTTGAATGCGTGTTTGTCCGTTTGTCTTTTATGTTCTTGTTTATTTAAGTGTGTGTTTTTGTTTTTGATTGTTTTTATGTTTGTGTGTCTGTGCTTGTTTCTCTCGTTATTAATACTGTCTGTCTGTTTCTGTATTTTTCCGCTCTTTACTCAATCTCTATTCCATTCAATTTTCTCTCCTTATTTTTCTTCCTCACTCCCTTTATTCACTCATCCTTCGTTCGTTCGTACATTCGTTCATCTCTTCCTTTTTATCTCTCTATCCTTACCGCTGATCCTCACTCATCCTTCCTCTCTTTTATCTCCCCTCCATCCCTCCCTATCTTCCCTCCCTGTCTTTGTTTCTCTCTATCCCTATCATCAGCCATCAGTCCATTCAAATCCATTCCTTTTTCTTCAATTTATCCTTTCTTTCTCCCATCCCACGCATCATTTTCCATCCTTCTTTTCTTCCTATCTGCCTTCCTTCCTTCATTCCTTCCTACTCTCCTTCCTTCTTTCCTTCCGTCCTTCCTTCCTTTCTACTCTCCCATCCCATCGCATCATTTTCCATCCTTCTTCTCTTCCTATCTTCCTTCCTTCCTTTCTTCCTTTCTACTCTCCTTCCTTCTTTCCCTCCTTCTTTTTCCCCCTCCTTCCTTCCTTTTCCTTCCTCTTCTTCCTTTTCTTCCTTCATACTCTTCCTTCCTTCTTTCCCCTCCTTTCTTTTTCCCTCCTTCCTTTTTCCTTTCCTTCCTTTCTTTCCTTCCTACTTCTTTCCTTTTTTCCTTCCTTCCTTCCCTTTTCCTTCCTTCCTTCCTTTCTTCCTTTTCCTTCTTCCCATTTCTTCCTTCCTTCTTTCCTTCCTTCCTTCCTTTCTTCCTATCACCACATCCGACCTGGCCATCTTTTCCTTCTTCCTTTCTTCCCTCCTCCTCCTCTTACTCATATCCTTCCATCCCACCATCTTCCTTCCTCCCACTCCAGTCATCATCTCGTCTCTCAGCATCCCTCCTTGCAGCATCTCCTCCCACCTTCTCCTCCTCTCTCTTCCAGCATCTTTCTCATCTCCTGCCCTCCCTCGCAGCCTCCCTCCTGCCGGAACACCCAGCATCCGATACCCACTTTTGTGCGTCCCGATATACACGTTAATAACACAAGAGGAAGGACCGGGAACAAAAACAGGGAGGATAGACAAAAAAGAAAATGTTATATATATTCATCCCGGCAATGTCCAACCATTGCGAACGACTCCGACGACTCAATCTCTTTACATTGGAGAAGAACGCCTACGAGGGATATGATTCAAGTCTTCAAGTATCTAAAAAGTTCAATAGTCGATTACTCCAGATTCTTTGAACTGCAAACCAACTCAAGGTAAATAACGGTTTTACCCATTCAGTCGAGTCGATGTAAAACAGACGGTGGAGGTTTTGCTTTAAACCAGGTCATCCGCCGCAGGATCTTCCCTCGGTAAGTAAATACCGAATACCATCCATGCAAATATAAATCGACCGTCATTTCGCTTTACGTCAGGGTAAACTGAATAACGAGGGCTTCCATCTGCTCGCCAATATCCAGTGCTCGTCGCTCCGCAAGCCCCGGTGGCGGTCGAGCAGGTCGTCCGCAAGCGAACGACCTCAATAATGAGCCAATAGGCTTTCTGTTGCCTGCATTTCATGTTCCATGTTTCCATGTTTCCTTCCTTCATGGAGGATCATGGACAAAAGACTTCGCGGAAGATTCGGACACAAAAGATTAGGGGAGGGACAGATCTCTCTCCTTCCTTCTTTCCTTCCTCCTTCCTTCCTCTCTCCTCTCCCATCCCACATCATTTCATCCTTCTCTCTCTTCCTCTCTTCCTTCCTTCCTTTTACCTTCTCTCCTTCTCTCTCTCTCTGCTTCCTCATCTCTCTCTCCTTCCTTCCTTCCTTCCTTCTCTCTCTTCCTACTCTCTCTTCCTTCTTCCCTCCTTCTTTCCCTCCTTCCTTCTTCCTTCCTTCCTCTCTTCCTTCTACTCTCCTTTCTTTTTTCCTTCCTTCCTTCCTTCCTTCTTCCTTCCTACTTTCCTTTCTTCTTTCTTCCTTCCTTCCTTTCCCTATCACCCACATCCAAACCCGCCATCTTTCCTTCTGCCTTTCTTCCTCCTCCCTCTGTCATATCCTTCCATCCCTGTCTCCTTCCTCCCTCCCGTCATCTCTCGTCTCAGCATCCCTCCCCTTGCAGCATCTTTCCTCCCGTTTTTCCTCCTCTCTCTTCCCATCTTTCTCATCACCTCCCTCGCAGCCTCCTTCCCTTGGAGCACCCAGCATCCATTACCACTTTGGCCGTCTTCCCACGTGCTCTTACAAGAGGACAGACCGAGAACAAAAACAGAGAGGAGATGAACCGAAAAGAAAATGTGTGTCTCATTCATCCCAGGCTGTGGAGGATCATGGACCGAGACTTCGGAAGATTCGGACACAATGATTGAGGAAGGAACCCAGTCTCTCTCTCTCTCTCTCTCTCTCTCTCTCTCTCTCTCTCTCTCTCTCTCTCTCTCTCTCTCTCTCTCTCTCTCTCTCTCTCTCTCTCTCTCTCTCTCTCTCTCTCTCTCTCTCTCTCTCTCTCTCTCTCTCTCTCTCTCTCTCTCTTATTGCTTCATCCAGCGGACCAGCCATCTCACTTATTAGGTTTGATAATTGGACGGAGAAACGGGACCCAGATATGAAGAGGTCATTTGATGTCATTCGATGAATTGTCCGTTACCGAATGTTAATGAAGAAGTAACAGGGGAGGGAGAGGGAGGGAAAAAGGGGAGTATAGGAGGAGGAAGGAGTGGTGGGGGAGGAGGGAAGGAAGGAGGCATGGGGAAGGGAGGGAAGTAGGTATGGGGAAGGGAAGGAAGTAGTAAGAAGAGGAAAAGAAGGGAGGGAAGCAGGGTTGAAAAAAACCCAGGATTAAAAAAAAATTTAAAAAAATGTTTTTGTTTTTGGGGGGTCTTTTTTTTTTTGTTTTTGTTTATTCTTCGTATTGATATGTAAATCTATTTAAATAATCAATTAAAAAGTAGCCAAGGGTAAAACAAAAGGTTTGAAGTGTTATCTGAAGGACAGACACTTGTTTAGGTCCTGTTGATACAGGTTGTTAACTTGCTACTGTACAGGAAATGAACGGGTGAGAAGCTTGACTACCAGTCACTCAGCACTCCTCAGTTCCTCAGTCTTTCCTTGTCGTGAGTGAGAGGATCACACTGTTTAATTGTTGTTAGCTTAGCGGGGGCACCCTGGTGCGGTTAGTAGCTTCTACCCTAATATATACTTAGTATAAATAAGAAAACTTATGAGTCAGAGAAGAAAAGTAGTGTTGTTTCCTGTGTGTGTGTGTGTTATCACTTTGACCCAGAAGGTTTTTCGACCTGGGGTTGCCATGCCCACGCAGTACACCTTTAGGCAGTGATTGCCTCAAGGGTCTGACAAGGGGTTTTACTTGCTCCCCCACAGGTCGTTAGGAGCTAGGGGCGCTCCCCACGGGTCTCGTTGGGCTAGGGCCTGCCCATGCTGAGCTTGTGCCTGTACGCGTGCTGGACAGGGAGAGAGAGGCGCAGGTGTGGTCGGGCACGCACCACTCGACAGTCGTGAACGGAGAACTGGAGATTGGTGTTGCTGCTTTTTTGCCCAGGTTGGTCCCTTTGTGGCCAATACTGCGCTTTACTGATACAGTAATGTCGGAGACTCAGGAATGCTGTGTCCGATTTCAGCAACATTATTATCGCAAACTGTGTGGCATTGGCAAGTATAAGATTGAGCCTGGCTTATTCTTAATGGAAAAAGGTTGATGAGAATAGAAAACACTATTTTTCATGTGTACGAAGTGGTGTTGTACCAAAACGATTTACTATAGCGGCGATGTATAGTTACGATGTAAGATGGCCTTAATTTCAGTGTGATTTGTGGTGTGACTGTGTGATATGGCTTAGGGTGTGCAATGTGGAGTATCCGAGTGTGGTTTGGCTTGTTTAAACGTGTCGTGAAATTGGTGGTTGTGTGATGATGTGTCAGGTGTGTCAAGCAAAAAAGCTTAGAACACAAGCAAATAAAGTGAAGAAAAAACCCTGTTTGATGTTATTTATAATTTTTTGGGGAAGATCTATGGATTTGCTACTTTTTTTATTTCATGTACATATATGAATCTTATTTATCAATAAATTTTTTTTCCGGGGGGGACTTTTTGGAGTGTTTTTTTTAATGCCAACCCTGGAGGAGGAAATTTAGTGAAAGAAAGAAAAGAAGTTACCTGGGGAAGGAAGGGTTGGGTAGAGGGGGAGGTGAGGTGTAGAGAATCCAGTGTCGTCTACGTGTTACGTCTTCGTTCTTCGTTGTGGTTTTCATTTTCTTCTCTCTTCCTTTTTTTTTGTCCTTTAGTGCCCCCCCCTCTCTCTCTCTCTCTCTCTGTCTCTCTCTCTCTCTCTCTCTCTCTCTCTCTCTCTCTCTCTCTCTCTCTCTCTCTCTCTCTCTCTCTCTCTCTCTCTCTCTCTCTCTCTCTCTCTCTCTCTCTCTCTCTCTCTCTCTCTCTCTCTCTCTCTCTCTCTCTCTCTCTCTCTCTCTCTCTCTCTCTCTCTCTCTCTCTCCCTCTCTCTCTCTCTCTCTCTCTCTCTCTCTCTCTCTCTCTCTCTCTCTCTCTCTTCCTCTCTCTCTCTCTCTCTCTCTCTCTCTCTCTCTCTCTCTCTCTCTCTCTCTCTCTCTCTCTCTCTCTCTCTCTCCTCTCTCTCTCTCTCTCTCTCTCTCTCTCTCCTCTCTCTCTCTCTCTCTCTCTCTCGGTGTATATTACAAGACAGGTAGGTAGTTAGTTTTTTTGTGGGGTACACTTTTACTTTTTGTCAGGAAAGGGTATTAGAAGGTTGACAGGCGCGCCATTACTGCTTCTGCCATGGAGTAACAAGTTTTCTTGAAGTATATAAAAAAGGTGTTGAAACTGTCCTGCACAGAAAGGAAACTATGGACATGCTTTTCTCGTTCAATAGTAGGTATCATTTTTTTTTCAGCCTTGGAGCAGTGCTAATGTTTTCCTCTCCTTCCTTCTTTTCTTTGTTTCGTTTTTATTCTCGTAATCCTTCACCTCTCAACCTTTTCATCATACCACAACATTGATCTACATTTCCTCTGCCACCTCTAACATTTTCATTCCCTCAAGCTTATATTTTCCTCGTATTCATTCCCTCAAACTAATATTTCCTCGTTAGCAAAGGCATGGTCAGTCAGTCACTCCGCGTTCCTACCTCTCTCGATCTTGCCACATGTTACCTGCTTCAGTTACTGCTGATCATCCCTCTGCCCACCACCACCACCACCAACATGATAACCTTTACCTATCTTTTACGTGGCCAATCAATAATTAGTCCCTGTCATTCTGTTATTCCTCTTTCTTCTCAGCTTCCCTTTTCTCTCCCTCTTCCTTCATCCCTCTTTCCTTCTATATCCTAACGTCAGAAACAATTGCTATATTTTGCCTATTCCCCTTGCTCTCGTTTTTTTTTCTCTTGCTCTTCCTTCGTCTTGTCTAATTCTCCTCCCCTCGTCTTCTTCCTCCTCCTCCTCCTCAGTCCTTAGAGCCTCCGTATAATATTATTTCAGTAAAAAGGGTTTCCCGGTTGTTTTTTATCTTGGTTTTAACGCATTAACGACAAATGGAACACCTCCTTCGCCGTGGTAACAATGCCCCCTCCCTCCTCCTCCTCCTCCTCCTCACCTCCTCCTCCTCCTCCTTTGATGGTGGAAAAGAAACACAACATTTTCAAGACAGAGGTGAGCCTTGTTTTTCGTGTGTTTGTGTGTGTGTGTGTGTGGGGGGGGCCGACACTGCTGAGGAGTAAAATAATGAAGGTCCTTTTGTGTGAGGACTTGATTATAGCATTCAATCTATACTGTTTCATGTACTTTTTCTTTTCTTTTTGACTTCTGTTGTTGCGTTATTAGACCAGGAATTTTTTCACTTTGCTTTTACATTTCTGTTTGGTCTCCCTTCGTCACCACCACCACCACCACAACCACTCACCACCACCAACACCACCACCACCTGCCACCACCACCAACACCACCACCACCACCAACACCACCAACACCACCACCACCACCACTACCACCACCACCAACACCACCCCCACCACCACTACCACCACCACTACCACCACCACCAACACCACCCCCACCACCACCACCACCAACACCACCACCACCACCACTACCAGCTCACTACACCACCACCAACACCACCCACCACTACCACCAACACCACCAACACCACCACTACCACCATAACACCACCCCACCGCAACAACAAAAACATGCATGTAATAATATATGTATGTGTGCTCGTTTTAATATGGCCATAGTTTGGCAACTGACATGGATGGACTGGATCAGTTTGGTTTGGTTTGGGTTTTGGGGATGAACTGGTTTGGGTTGGTCAACACCACACCATCACCCACCACCACCACCACCACCACCACTACCACCACCACACCACCACCAGCACCACCCCACCACCACCACCACCAGCACCACCACACCACCACCACTACCACCACCACTTCACACCACCACCACCACCAACACCCCACCACCACCAGCACCAACACCACTGCTACACCTACCCACCACCACCCCACACCACACCTGCTTACCACCCACCACCACCACCACCAACACCACCACCACCACCACCTACCACCTTCACCCACCACCACCACCACCACCACCATAACACACCCACCACCACCACCACTACCACCACCTGTGCCACCCACACTACCCACCTACCAGCACCACCACGCTCCTAGTAAAAAAATGTGTGGATAGTTTCAGTGCTTAACAATTTCCTGGTTTTAGCCTCTATCAACCGCAGAGACAGAGGTCACACAGTACTTGGGTCATTCAGATTGCCTTCCGTCTCGATATCATTCCTCCTGTTATTCAGTTTTATTTCCTTCATCCTTTTATACATTTTTTATTTCTTCATCAACACCTTCTGTCTCCCTCTGCCGCAGGTTTTTGTATAACTATTGATTTCCGATCCATTGTTTTGGAAGCTCCTTTTCTCTCTCTGATTTGTTTGATTCTGTTGCCCGGCTCCAAAAGTGGTGTTAGGTAATGGATTTTTACTGTTATTCTGTACTCGTTCTGTTCATTGCTTTGATGGTATGATTTTTTGTCCATTTTCATCAATTACACTTCGCCGTAACGATTTTTATTTCCATCATAGTGTTTTGTGCTATTCTTTATTCATTTTTCCCCATATTGTATTAATTTTTCGACTCTTCTCTTTCATTGTCATCAACCCTTCGCGAATAAACAGATAAAGGTGACCAATTTTAACACCAAATGGTCTTAGCCCGGTAGCAGCGACGGGCCAATTGTAGCTTACCGTTACCAGCGAAGGGCCACATTTTATCGATCGCCCCAAAATAGATGATGCAAACTGATCACAAATGCGTTGATATATGTTATGAAATGGTTTGCGTGGTGATGATTTTTCTTCTCATTATTCTCGCGTGGGGAAGGCCTTTAGAAGCATGATCCTCTCAGCTACCGGGTTAAACGACAGGTTTGCTTCCTCGTAATGAGGAAAGTGACCCATATTCGTTACCTCTTTATATCAGCTTTCAATTCCTCGTTCACTACTTTATTATTTTCTACTTCCTTGCTTCTTATTCTTTTACTACTTCAATATCTTCAGTATGTCCGCATGTTATCAGCGTTCTTGCAAAATCAAGTAGGAGCATTGTTTCCCCTTATTTGCTGTCGCCTCCCATCACCCATTTATCTTTCTTCTTTACTATTTTATTTTATTTTCTGCAATATTTCGCATGTGTCATTTTTATATTCAATAGATCCTATATATTCCACTCATTGTTCTTATCGGTATATTAATTACTTTTTTTCCACCTATTTTCGCATCAATTCTCTTTAGTTAACCTGTACACAGATTTATTTGTTTACTGATCTCAATGTCTGCTTCTTATTTATCTTTTTTGCTTATGATCGAGGAAGCGTGCCTAGTAAGCAGAAAAAATACTCGTTTATAATTTTACTGGCTTAATTATCTCACTTGTTTACTCGTTCTCAACAGCTCTATAGTTATCTCTGTTTATCTATTTCTCTATTTATCTCTCTATTTATCTATCTCTCTATTCGTCTCTCCTATCTATTTAGAGACATTTCTCTATTTATCTCTTTATTTATCTCTTTATTTCTCCCTCTATTCATCTCGCTATTTTATTTATCTCTCTTTTTATCTCTCTCTCTTTTTATCTCTCATCTCTCCACTTGCTCTACTCGTCCTCCGTGAAAGCTCGTCGAGGAGGGCAACTGAAGGCCGCCACCAGCCCCCTAGACCGTCCTTGACCCAGGGAGGGGAGGGGTGAAGGGGGGAGAGGCAAGACGAGGATTGACTCACCGTGGGGGAGAGAAGAAAAAGAAAAAAAATGACGAAGATGGAAACTATGATGAAGAAGAGGAACAGCAAGAAGAAGAAAAGGAAAAGAAGAAGAAGTAGAAAGGAGAAGAATTATAAGAGAGAAGAAGAAAGAAAAGAAGAAAAGAAGAAAAAAGAAAGAAAAAAAGATGATAAAAAACAGACGAGCAAAAAGCACATGATAATGTTGATGAAGAGAAAGGTGTAGTCAAGTGAGTCTTGTTCGGTCCTGACACTTACAGTTCAGAAATTCAATTGTATCAAAAATACTTCTAGAGAAAGCCAAGGAACAGCTGCCAAAAGAAGAATGAAGAAAACACAAAAGAAAAAAACAAAGACAAAAACAATGCTGGATATAACAAAGGAGACAAAGGCGAGCATCATAGGAGTATAAAAAGACAAGTTTGGAAGCAATTTTAGCCGAGCTATTTTTTATAAACAGAAAAAGACATGAGACTCAGGGCAGGTCAGAATCATGCGTGGAACTTTGATAACAGAAGACAGCCAAAAGTAAGAGAGTGGCATTTGACCCAGGATTGTAGAACTCAGGACAGACGGAGGACCAGATGGAGTACACTCAACATATGCAGAGAAGTGGAGAGAACGTTCAGGAAAGGCCTTTATCCTGCAATGGACAAAGTAATGACTGAAAGATGATGATAATGATGATAATGATAGCAGAGGTAGTATTAATAGAAGCAACAAAGTAAGAGCAGAAGCAATTAATTGGAGGTGGTGGTAAAGTAGTAGTAGTAGTAGTAGTAGTAGTAGTAGAAGCAGCAGAAGAAGTAACAACAACTGGTGAATCATTAGCAGCAGAGATTGCGACACAAAACTAGTATGCCCAGGAATCTGCACATCGGCCACTCAAGGTCCATTAGCGCATCGCTGAAGTCTGGGATGAAGTGCCGCGCAGGTGGTCAGCGCAGGGGAGCAGCGTGACCTGACCATGCACAGAGCAGTCTTAGCAAGGGGAGACAGGCTGAAGTAGGCATTGTGGAAGTAGAGGCACTTAAGGCTGCCAAAGTTCCTCGCCCGCCACCATGGCCACCCTTCAGGGGTAAAATGAAATACAAATTCAAGGATCCAAGTGGACAAGCCAATCAAAGAGGGAGATCTCCTCAGCATCGCCAGGCCGGCCATGCACATCTTTGGCGGCAGACATCAGGCCAGAGCTGGGGAGGCCTCACCTTGTATGTGGAGGATGATAAGTTATGTTCCTTGACACAATGTCCGCAGTTAGCCAGATTGATCGGCCTTCACTCTATACATTCCACAAGAGGAAAATGCCGCTTCATAATGAAAAGTGTAAAGAGGCCTGGCAGACTATGCAGTGAAGGACACATCGGAAAGAGCGGACATGGAACGCCTACAAAGCTGTGTGACGGTCAAGGAGGTCACCCGTTTCCCGCGAGGATACAAAATTGTGTTCTAAACACCGAACGTGGCTGCCACTGCCTGCCGACAGGGTTTGAAAGTTGTTAACCCCAGCCGTACACCATCTCAGACAGATGTGGAACAATTCAC
>NW_026110784.1:579353-589353 GCF_024679095.1 Eriocheir sinensis
TATTTTTATTATTATTATTATCTTTACTATCTTGTTCTCGTAATTACACCTTAACATTAATCTAATCACAACTATCAACTCTGTATATATTTTCATCTATGTTCATTTTCTGTTCTTCTAGTTTACATAAGAACATAAAAGTCTGCAAGCATGCCACTCTGTTTACACGCGGGACAGTTCCTCTAATCTACACCCAACCCCACCTAACCTTCCTATCCATGAGCTTATCTAACCTCTTCTTGAATGTGTCTATCGTATTGGCACCCACAAAATGACTGCCAGGCCTGTTCCACTCATCCACCACTCTATAAGTAAGCCAGTTCTTGTCTACGTCCTTGTTGCATCTGAATTCATCCTCTAACTCATTGCTACGTGTCTTTGCCGGCTCTCTTACCACCAACACCCTATTAACATCACCCTCTGTAAAGTCAATCATCCATTTATAAACTTCCATCAATCCTGTTCCACTCATCCACCACTCTACCGGTAAACCATTTCTTCCCTGTGTCCTTGTTGAATCTAAATTTATCCAACTTAAACCCATCGCTACGTATCCTGCCCGTCTCTCTTACCAACAAAACCTAACTAACATCACCCTTATTAAAGACCTTCATCCATTCATAAGCTTCAATCAAGTCTCCTCGCACCCTTCGCCTTTCGCCAACTCAAATCATACCCCCAAACCTCCTCTAACCCTCCATCCTCTCCTCGACTCTCTCACCACCAAAACCTTACTAACATCACCCTTATTAAAGCCCTTCATGCATTCATAAGCTTCGATCAAGTCTCCTCGCACCCTTCGCCTTTTCCAACGCCACTTATGCCCCCTAACCTCCTCTAACCCTTCGCCCTCTCCTCGACTCTCTCACCACCAAAACCTTACTAACATCACACAATTAAAGCCCTTCATGCATTCATAAGCTTCGATCAAGTCTCCTCGCACCCTTCGCCTTTTCCAACGCCACCTATGCCCCCTAACCTCCTCTAACCTTTTGATGCGTGTGTCTATCATAGCGGCGGCACCTCCACCCACCATTCAGTTCATCACCACGAACCACTGCTCACCACCACGCATACAAACACCACCACCCACCATTACCAGCGTACCCATCACCACTCACACCACCCTCACCACCTACTACAACACCACCTCCCACACAGACACACCATTCATCACCACGTATAAACACCACCACTCAACACCAGCGTATCCACCTCTCAACACCAAGCTACACACACTCACCATCCCTCACCACCACCAACCACAACACCACCTCCCACATAGACACACCATTCATCACCACGTATAAACACCACCACCCACCACTCAACACCAAGTAAAGACACCAACACACACACCATTCATCACCACAAACACCATCACAACAACTCCACTCCTACTTCTTCCTTTTCCTCTCCTTTATCCATTCCTTCATACTTCCTTCCTTCTCCTGCGGGTTGCCTCCTTCATGTGTTCTCTCCTTCTCATCACCACCCACGTACACCACCACCTCCACCCACCTATCCTTCACCACCAGTCAGAGGGCGGGACAAGGTGCAGAGCGGTAAATACAAGCATAGCACCACCGCCTCAGCTTACCCCGCGCTGTTTTCCCTTCCTTTCTTCTTTCCTTCGTTCATTCCTCCCTTCCTTAACTCTTTTTATCTCTCCCTTCCTCCTTCCTTTCTGCCTATATTCCTTCCGTCCTTCCTTCCTTTCTTCCTTCTTTCATTTATTAATTCATTCTTCCTTTCACTTTCTGCTTCCCTCTCTCCCTCTCTCCTTCCTTCCTTCCTTCTTTTCTTCCTTTCCTTCCTTCCTTCATTCTCGCACTCCGTCCTTCCAAACACAGACTTTCGAAATGTGTGAGTGTGTGTGTGCGTGTGTGTGTGTGTGTGTGTGTGTGTGTGTTGATAGATGCCCGCCTCTTAAGGAACGCGAACAAATAACAAAACTATTTACTTTTCCGTGAATAGCTCTGAGCGGCCTTAGAGGCGAGCGCCGCGCCGGACGATGGAGTGTGGACTGGTCGTAAATAAGTGTAAATGGCGCCCCGAGAATAATAACAATGATAACGATGATAATACTGTGAAAAAAATGAAAGAGAAAGATGAGAAAATGAAGGAGAAAAAGAAGAACAAGGACAAGGAGAACAAGGACAAGATAATAATGATAATGATGATAATAATATGAGAAAAATGAAAGGAAAATAAGAAAATGAAGGAGAGAAAGAAGAACCAGAACAAGATGAGCAAGGACAAGAAGAAGAACAAAAAACAAGAACAAGAACGAAAAGAAACAGGAAGAATGAATGAGGAGAAAGAAATGAAGAAGAAGAAGAAGAAGAAGAAGAAGAAGAAGAAGAAGAAGAAGAAGTATAAAAAGAAAAAAAAAGATGAAAAATAAGAAGAAAAAGAAAAGAAAATTCAGAAAAGAAAAAGAACTAGAAGAGGAAAAACATTAACAAGAATAACAAGGACAAGAAAAAGAAGAAAAAGAAGACAAAGAAGAAGAAAAAAAGATGAAAAGGATGATAACTAAACTGACGACAAATCTATAAAAAAACACAAACAACAAAAAAAAGCAAGTCATGAAGTAAACACACACACACACACACACACACACACACACACACACAAAAGCATAACAACCCTAAACAAGGCTCGCTATGAGGGCGGCGGGAAGGCGGCGGCGCGAGGGAGGGGCAGCTTAAGACCCGAAGAGATGAAGGTTGGAAAAGTTTGCAGCGAGACCATGAAGCGAGTGTGTTTGGCGAGGCTCAAGAAAAGTTGAATAGACGGGATGAAGAGAGGGAGAAGTTTGCAGGAGGAGATTGGCGTGGCTTCGATGTGTGTTTGGTGAGGATGAAAAAGTTAGAATTGGAATGTGAAGAGAAATTTTTGCAGGAAGACCATGGAGTGAGTTAGTTGGGAAGAAGATGAAAAGTTACATAGAAATGATGAGGAGATTTTGAAAAGCTTGCTGGAAGAGAGTGATGTAGCTTCGATGTGTGTTTGGCGAGGATGAGAAGTTAAAATTGAAATGGTGGAAAGAAGAGTTTGCAATAAGACCATGGAGCGAGTTTTTTTGGGGGGCGAAGATGAAAAGTTAAACAAAAATGATGAAGAGAAAAGTTTGCAGGAAGAGATTGGCGTGGCTTCGATGTGTGTTTGGCGAGGCTGAGAAGTTAAAATTGAAATGCTGAAGAGAAGAATTTGCAGGAAGACCATGGAGTGAGTTTTTTTTTTTTGGGGGAGATGAAAAGTTAAACAAAAATGATGATGAGGTAGAAAGTTTGCAGGAAGACGTTGACGTGGCTTCGATGTGTGTTTGGCGAGGCGGAGAAGTTAGAATTGAAATGGTGAAGAGAAAAGTTTGCAGGAAGACCGTGAAAGTTTCTGTGTTTGGCGATGCTGAGCAGCTAAAATGGAAATGCTGTAGAGAAAAGTTTGTAGGAAGACCATGAAGTGAGTGTTGTTGTTTTTTCCGAGATACTGAGAAATAAAAATATACATACTGAAAAGAAAGGGTTAGCAAAAAGACTATAAAATTGAAATGATGAAGAGAATAGTTTGCAAATAGACCTTGGAGTGAGGGAGTAGTTTTTGGGTGATGCTGAGAAGTTACAAGAGAAATGCTGAAAAGTTTGTAAGAAGACCATGAAGTTTGTTTGGTGAGGCTGAAAAAAAATTATAAATATGCTGAAGAGAAAAGTTGAATGCATGTGTTGAAGAAAAAAGTTCAATAGAAATGTTGAAGAGATAAGTTTGCAGGAAGACCATGAAGTGAGTGTGTTTTTTTGGTGCGGATGAGAAGTTTAATACATGTGCTGAAGAGAAAAAAATAATAAAGTGTTGAAGAGAAAAGTTTAATAGAAATGATGAAAAGAAAAGTTTACAGCAAGACCATAAAGTGAATGTGCTTGGCTAGGATGAGAGGTTTAGTACATGTGTTGAAGAGAAAAGATTATTTGATATGATGAAGAGAAAAGTTTAAGAGAAAAGATGAAGAGAAAAAATTAAAGCAAGACCATTACGTGAGTGTACTCGGCAAGGATGAGAAGTTTAATGCATGTGCTGAAGAGAAAAGTTTTAAAAATATGTTGAGAAAAGTTTAAGAATGTGAAGAGATAAAAAAATTGGAGATGTGCTGAAAAAGAAAAGTTTCCAGCAAGACCATGAAAGTTTATATTTTTGGCGAGGGTGAAAAAAAAAAAAAAAAAAAAAAAAAAACGCTGAAGAGAACAAGCTTGCAAGAAGACCAAGAAGTGAGCGGGTTTTCTTTTTATGCTGAGAAGTTAAAAGAGAAATGTTGCGGAGAATATTTCGCAGGAAGACCATAGAGTTTGTGTGTTTGGTGATCCTGAAAAGATTGAAGAGATGTGTTTAAGAGAAAATAAAGCAAAAAAATGAAATATGTTAAACAAATACTGAATAAATGTGAATGAAATAAAAAAAATATATATATACGATACTCAGCAAATAGTTCGAAAATGTAAAGAAAAAGGAAATGAGAGGAAGGAGAGAACAGTCATGTGAGAGAGAGAGAGAGAGAGAGAGAGAGAGAGAGAGAGAGAGAGAGAGAGAGAGAGAGAGAGCAGTCTATTTCTCTCAACCTTTTCCTTTCTATCTCGAGTAACATGCGTCAGATATACTTTTTCTTTCTTTTTTTTCTCCTTCCTCTACTTTCCATATAATTATCTTTCCTCATGCATTTTTTTCCTTATTTTCTCAACCTCATCTTTTCTATTATCGCGAGTTTTAGTTTTCTGATGCATTTTTCCTCTTTTCCTTTTTCTCTACTTTCCATACAACAAAATTTTCCCTCAGGTATTTTCTTTATTTTTTTTATCTCAATCTCATCTTTTCTCTCAAGGTTTAATTTTCCTCTTTTCTTTTTTCTCTACTTACCATATAATAATCTTCCCTCCTGCAGCCTTTCTTTATCATTCTCAGCCTCATCTTATTTCTTTCCTTTAGTAGTTTCTTTATTTATTTTCTATTTCATCTTTTCTATCGCGAGGTTCAAGTGGTCATTACAATCTTAACTCACTATCCATATAATAATCTTCTCTCATGAAGCCTTTCTTTATCCTTCTCAGCCTCATCTTATTTCTTTCCTTCAGTAGTTTCTTTATTTACTTCATCTTTTCTATCGCGAGGTTCAAGTGGTCATTACAATCTTGCCTCACTCCTGCAGCCTTTCTTTATCCTTCTCAGCCTCATCTTCTTTCTCCCCTCCAGCAGTTTCTTTATTTACTTTATCTTTTCTATGGCGAGGTTCAAGTGGTCATTATAATCCTACCTCACTATCATTACTATTAGAGGCGAGGCAGGTAGAGAGGGAGGAGTGCGGACCTATAAGCAGACCGTTCAGCAGGCCACAAACACCTGAGACGCCCCAAAAAATAAAAGAGAAACGCAGGTCTATTTTTCTTCGTTCATTCCTTCCTTCTTTACCTTTTTTTTATCTCTCCCTTCCTCTTTTCTTTTTTCCTATAATCAAGCCTTCCGTCCTTTCTTCATTCAAGCCTCCTTACTCTTTCTGCTTCCCTCTCTCCCTCCTTTCTTTCTTCCTATATTCCTTCCGTCCTTCTTTTCTTCATTCATTCATTCTTCCTTTCACTTTCTGCTTCCCTCTCTCCCTCCTTTCTTTCTTTCTATATTCCTTCCGTTCTTCCTTCCTTTCTTCATTCATTCATTCATTTCTCCTTACACTTCCTGCTTCCCTCTCTCCCTCCTTTCTTTCTTTCTATATTCCTTCCGTTCTTCCTTCCTTTCTTCATTCATTCATTCATTCCTCCTTTCACTTTCTGCTTCCCTCTCTCCCTCCTTCCTTCCTATATTCTTTCCTCCCTTCTCTATGGAGCGGCACAGTTTTCCGAGTGAGTGTGGAGGCCGTCGGTCGGTTTTTTTATTTCCTCAACCTCATCTTATGTATCGAGGTTCAGTTTTCCGATATATTTTTCCCCTTTTCCTTTTTTTTCCTCTGGTTTCCATATGGTAGTCTTCCCTCAAGCAGTCTTCCTTTATTCTCAACTTCGTCTTTTTTTCTATATCGATAAGCTCAATTTTCAGATATATATTTTTCGTCTTCATTTACTTTCCATATAATAATCTTCCATTCTCTATTATTCTCAACCCTCTTCTTCTTTTCTATCAAGCGGTTCAGATTTTTTTTTACAACAAAGGAGACGGCTCAGGGGCAAAAAAAAAAGTATAGAGAAAAAGCGTCTAGTCCCTCAGGTTACTTTCTCGAGAGGTTGTCCATGTCCATAATCTGATATCAGGTTCCTTATGTTTTTGTTAATGTGATCATAAGTCTTTCATCTAGCATTTCTTTATTTCCCTCAACCTCATCTTTCCATCGCTACTTTGTCTACAGTATGGGAGAGGAGTACGTCAAGTTACTTTCTCGAGAGGTTGTCCATTCCATTGCTTGATCTCAGGTACCTTATGATCTTGTTAAGGTGCTCATAATATTCCTTCCTCGAGCATTTCTTTATTTCCCTCAACCGCATCTTTCCATCGCTACTTTGTCTACAATATGGGAGAGGAGTACGTCAAGTTACTTTCTCCAGAGGTTGTCCATTCCATTGCTTGATCTCAGGTACCTTATGATCTTGTTAATGTCACCATAATATTCTTTCCTCGAGGATTTCTTTTATTTCCCTCAACCTCATCCTTCCATTGCTAGTTTGTCGTAAGGTTACTTTCTCGAGAGGTTGTCCATAGCTTGATATCAGGTGCCTTATGATCTTGTTCTCCATCATTTTTTTATTTCCCTCAACCTCGTCCTCTGACGGGCTATATTTCTCTAAAGCTTTTCGTTTCCATCGCCAGTTCGTCTTCAGAAGCATGGGCGTGGAGTTCGTCAGGTTCCCGGGCGAGGTGGTTACGGGGGAGGGCGGCGGGTGGGAGGTGCTGGAGGACACGAAGAGGAGCTGTTGGAAGATGTCTCAGAAGATCGGCTACGGCTTCCTCGCGGTCGTCGTCTGCTCGTCGCTCTTCTGCCTCGGGGTCATCATCGCGCCGCCGGTCAAGGGCTTCTTCACGCGGGTCCTGCCTGTGATGACGGGGAGAGGAGGATCGAAGAGGAGGAAGCACAGGTGAGGGTGAGGGTCGGAGAGCGTGACCACCGACTAGGCTCACGATTCCTCACATTCACGATACATATTTCACTCTTTTTTCTGTTTTTTTTTTCGCTCGGTGTTTTTTTTCTTGTTCTTATTCACGCTATTCACGGCTTTCTCTTCCTTCCTTTTTCTTTTTTGTAATTTCTTGTTTATGGTCTTTTTTAACTTCCTTTTTAACTTCTTTTTTAATTTCCTTCTTTTTTTTCTGTAGCTCTCATTCACGCTAAGCACTTCAAACATTCTCTACTCTTTTTTTTCTTTTCCTCGTCTCTTTTTCTCTCTTTCAACCACGTCACATACTCGTACTTCATTCTCTTCTTTCTCCTTTTCTCTCTTCTCGTTCGTAGTTAATCTTTTTCTCGTTTTTTTCTCGCTCTCTCATTCACGCTACACGCCTCATTCTCTTCTTTCTTTCTTTTTCTTTTTTTCTCGTCGTTTTCTTTCTCGTTCTCATTCACGCAACACGATCCTCTCTCTCTCTCTCTCTCTCTCTCTCTCTCTCTCTCTCTCTCTCTCTCTCTCTCTCTCTCTCTCTCTCTCTCCCCCCTCTTAGTTTTTCTCCTCTTCTTTTTTCTCTTCTCTTTATTTATTTTCCTTTTCTTTTTTCCTCGTTCTTGCTGTCGGTCTCTTATCTTCTCTTTTTTTTTCCTGATCTTGGTGTCACATTTTTCCCCGTCTCTCCTTATTTCCATGATCCCAAGAACCATATTTTTTTTTCCTAACACATTTACATAAAGGCCGCGTCATATATACTTTTTTCCCATTTTCCTTTTTTTCCCTCTATTTTCCGTATTTTAATGTTTTCTTTATTTCATCCTAAGTCCTCCATCGTCATCCTCATCTCAAGCTTCACAATTTTCTCTATTATTTTTTTTCTTGCTCTGAATTTCGACCTAATCATCAACTTGTTTCTCTCTTCAACATCTTCAGCTTTTACAAGTCTAAACAGTAACAGGGCCTTTCCCAACGTCCTCCACCTGGTTCTCTGTCCGGTGTTAGTGTACTCCATCTTGCTCCGGTAAAGGTTCTAAACTCACCTCTCCACCTGGTTCACTGTCTGCTCAAGGTTCTTAAATTTCTGGGTTGCCACTATTTTACTTTGGTTGTCTGTCTGTTACTCTGGTTGCTTATCTGTTACTTTGGTTGTCTGTCCGTTACTTTGGTTGACTGTCTGTTACTTTGGTTGTTTGTCTGTTACTTTGGTTGTTTGTCTGTTACTTTGGTTGTTTGTCTGTTATTTTGGTTGTTTGTCTGTTACTTTGGTTGTCCATCTGTTACATTGGTTATATGTTACTTTGGTTGACTGTCTGTTACTTTGGTTGTCCGTCTGTTACATTGATTATCTTAGGTTGTCTGCTACTCTGGTTGCTTATCTGTTACTTTGGTTGTCTGTCCGTTACTTTGGTTGTCTGTCTGTTACTTTGGTTGTCCGTCTGTTACTCTGATTATCTTTGGTTGTCTGTCTGTTACTGTGGTTGTTTGCCACTCTGGTTGCTTCTCTGTTACTTTGGTTGTCCGTCCGTCTGTTACTTTAGTTGTCTGTCACTTTGGTTAGATTTGGCTGTCCGTCTGTTACTGTGTTTGTTTTTCTGTTACTCTGGTTGTCCGTCTGTTACTTTGGTTGTCCGTCTGTTACTTTGGTTGTTTCTGTTACTTTGGTTGACCGTTACTCTGGTTGTCCGTTACTTTGGTTGTCTGTTATTTTGGTTGTTTATCTGTTACTCTGGTTGTCCGTGTTACTGTGGTTGTCCGTTTGTTACTTCGGTTGTCTGTTACTTTGGTTGTCTGTCTGTTACTTAGGTTCTCCTGTTACTTTCATCGCCCATATTTTTTCTTATTTTTCTTTTTCTAATTCACTGTTTATATTCACCCACATTTCCATTAAACACACGTACCTTTTTCCCCATTTCCCAAGCACTATCCCCTTTTTGCACCTTTTCCCCGCACAAGCAATCCATCTCCCCACTCCCAACGTGCGCCACACATATTTCCCCATCTCCCTAACGCCGGCGGCACATTTTTCCCCATTTCTCCCTAAAAAGCTACATATTTTTTCCCTGTATCCATGGCGAAGAAACGGTGCTCTCTCTCTCTCTCTCTCTCTCTCTCTCTCTCTCTCTCTCTCTCTCTCTCTCTCTCTCTCTTTCTTTCCTCTTTTCTCTTCTCTCTCTCTTTCTCTTCTCTTCTCTTCTCTCTTCTCTCTTTCTCTCTCTTCTCTTTCTTCTCTTCTCTCTTTTCTGTCTCTTTCCTTCTCTCTCTCTCTCTCTCTCTCTCTCTCTCTCTCTCTCTCTCTCTCTCTCTCTCTCTCTCTCTCTCTCTCTCTCTCTCTCTCTCTCTCTCTCTCTCTCTCTCTCTCTCTCTCTCTCTCTCTCTCTCTCTCTCTCTCACACACACACACACACACACACACACACGTGTCAACAATGGACCTTCCTCTCCGCCACAAATTTCAAGTCTTTTCTCTCTCCTCCAAAATTTCCAAAGAGAGGTTTTTAACACTTCTGGCAAAACATTTTCTCAACGAGGGTCTCCTTTTTCCTCCTTACGCCTGACGTGTGGGTGACGCGAGGAGGAGGAGGAGGAGGTTTTTAGTAGTAAGGGAATGGTGGTAGCAGAACGGTGGTGGTAGTGGTGGTGGTAGTAGTAGTAGTAGTAGTAGTAGCAGTAGTAGCAATAGTAGTCGTAGTAGTCGTAGTAGTCGTAGTAGTAGTAGATAAAGTGGGAAAATGTTGAAGAAAAAAGTGAAAAAAAAAATGAATATATAGAAACATGGAATAAGGAAGAGGAGGAGGAGGAGGAAGACGAGGAGGAGGAGGAGGAGAAAAAAGTGGAAGAGAAGGAAGTGTAGAATCTTCCTCCACACA
>NW_026110784.1:594353-604353 GCF_024679095.1 Eriocheir sinensis
TCAATGAGTTTGTTATTAGGTTAGGTTAGGTTAGGTTAGGTTGGTAGGTAGGTAGTCTGTGTTAGTTAGGCAGCTAGTCCGTTAGTCACTTAGTCTGGTTAATAGTCAAGTCAGTGAATAGGCTTGTTATTAGGTTAGGTTAGGTTAGATTAGGTTAGGTTAGATTAGGTTAGGTTAGGTTAAGTTAGGTTGGTAGGTAGGCAGGTAGTCAGTCTGTCAGGTAGTCATGTCGTCAGTCAGTTGTACAATGGCCTAAGTGTTCGTCAGTCAATCAGTCAGTCAGTCAGTCAAAGGGAATGTACAATGGCCTATGTATGTATTCGTCAACCAGTCAGTCAATCAGTCAAAGGGAATGTACAATGGCCTATGTATTCGTCAGCCAGTCAGTCACTCAGTCAGTCAGTAAGTCAGTCAGTAAGTCAGTCAGTCAGTCAGTCAGTCAGTCAGTCAGTCAGTCAGTCAATTAGTCAGCCCAAAGAGTGTGTTCAGGTAAATCAGTCAGTCAGTCAGTCCATCGGCCACACACAATAGCATTTCGTAACCTCGTATTCCCTTCAGTCACTACATTGAACGCCCACATTCCCAAAGCCTCCATTCACCGCGGCGGCCGATCCGTGCTAAATCCTCCCTTTTTTCCCTCCCTCGCTATCAATACATCTTCCTACGCCCCTTAATCCTCCTCGGCCGCTTTCTCCCTTTACTCTGTAGCAACACTTTCATCTAGACTTATTGATAGATGTTTTGAACCTATACATAAGCTGTTTGAACCCTTTCGTCTATACTTTTCTATACATATTCTGAGTCTATCCATTCTTTGCTTGTATCCTTTCGTCTATACATATTTATACATAATCTGAAGCTATCCATAACTTGCTTACCTATACAACAATACATACATACAGATACACATACATACATACATACAAAAATAAAGGTGCAGTTCAACATACACACACTTTCACATTCCTTTCCATCCTGCCACCATCATCACCATCACCATCACCACCACCATCATCACCATCACCATCACCATCACCATCACCATCGCCGCCATGACTAATAGGTTTGTGATCGAGGCCTTTGATTCAACACCACTACCACCACCACCACTATCACCACCGGCATACGCATCAAAATCACAAGCATCACCATAACTTTCAACACCACCGTCACCACCACCATGAACACTAGAATGATCATCTGTACCACCATCTTCATCACCACCACCACAGCCACCACCATCATCACCACCATGTAAATCATTCTTAATATTGCGTGTGCACCTTGAACTAGTTACTGTGGCTATGTTTACACACACACACACACACACACACACACACACACACACACACATTCAAAACAGTGTAACGCTCTTGGATATTTGCCAGAGTGTGTGTGTGTGTGTGTGTGTGTGTTACTAGTTCTGGTGGCTGAGGATGATGACTACTACTACTACTACTACTACTACTACTACCACTACTACTACTATTACTACTACTATTACTACTACTACTACAACCACTACTACTACTACTACTACTACTACTACTACCATTACTACTACTACTACAACTACTATTACTACTACTACTACTACTACTACCACTACTACTACTACTACTACTACTACTACTACTACTACTACTATTACTCCTACTACCATTACTACTACAACTACTACTACTACTCATTTTCTCCCTCACCTCCCCCATTCCCTTCCCATTCATTATCTTCATCCACCTCCACAATTATCACCACCCTTTCTCTTCCCATCCCCTCACCCTTCCCTCCCATCACCACCCTTCCTCTTCCTCCTCCTCCTCCCTCTCTACCCCTCCACTCTCCACCATCACCTCTTCTCCACTGACCCATTCCCTCTTCTCTCCTTCTCTACCTCATACCCATTTATTCCCCCTTCCCTTCATCTCCTATAACCCATTCCAACTTATAAGACGCCCATTACCCCTTCACTCCTCAAATCACTACCCATTTCTTCTTCTCGTCCTCTAGCAGCCCTTCACCTCCCATCACTGCCCCTTCCCCTATTCCTTCACTTTGCTTTTTCTCTTTTCTACCATTTCTCTCCCTCTTCCAAGACAAGCCCTTCACTTCCCATCACTGCCCCTTCCCCCTTTCTTCCAATTAGCTTTTCTTCATCATTACCCATTTCTCTCTCCCTCTTTCTCAAACAGTCTTTCACCTCCCATTACTGCCCATTCCCCCTTTCTTCCTTCCTTCTTTTCCTCCTTCACTTCCCATTTCTCTCTCTCCATCTTCCCATATCAGCCCTCCACTACCCATCACTGCCTTTTCCCCTTCCTTCCACTTCACTCATGCCTCCTTACAACCATTTCTTTTCTACCCTTCACTTAACTACCATCCCCATTTCTCTAACCCCTCCACCCCACCCATCACCCCTTCCCCCATCACCACCGCTGTTAACATGAGTGAAGGGGACACCAATGCTCTTCCCCCCCATCCCCATCCACATTCTCTACCCCATCAATTTATCTTCACCACTCCCATCACCACCCAAACACCCATCACTGACAACCAACATTACCCCTCACCATCTTCGCCCACCCATCTGCCTTTTCTTCTCTTCCATCTCCCCATCTTGTTATAAGTGGGAGGGGTTCAACATCTCCTCTCTCTCTCTCTCTCTCTCTCTCTCTCTCTCTCTCTCTCTCTCTCTCTCTCTCTCTCTCTCTCTCTCTCTCTCTCTCTCTCTCTCTCTCTCTCTCTCTCTCTCTCTCTCTCTCTCTCTCGTTCCCATCTGCCTATTTATCTCCATCTTCTTCCTTTCAACTCCATCACTACTACTACTACTACTACTACTACTACTACTACTACTACTACTGCTACAGTGCTACTACTACTACTATTACTACTACCATCACCACAACTACCCTCATCACAATTTTCACTGATACCTTTTCTCCCATCATCACCATCACCACCACCACCACCATCATCATCACCACCAACACCATCATCACCACCACCACCATTCACTTAACCCCCCATCATTATTCCCATCCCTTTCATTATCACCACCACCACCACCAATGTAACTTTAATTAATCACCACCATCACCTCCACCTCCACCACCACCACCACTAAACTAGCCTTCTCCCCTCTTCACCACCACATGTATCATCACCACCACCATCATCATCACCATTACCACCCACGAGTACTCCTTCATTTTCCCTTCCCTCTACTTCACCATCACCACCATCACCACCACCACCACCACCACCATCCTCCCCCCCCCCTACTCTACCTCTTCTGTATCCATTTCTTCCTTTTAATATTCTTTTATCTCATTTTCTTTTTTCTTCTTTTTCCTTTCTTTAATATTCTTCCCTTCCCTTCCTTTCCTCTCCTTTGCTTCTATCCCCTTCCTCCATTAGCTTTCCTTTCCTTTCTCTCTTCTCTCCTCCTTCCCCTTCCTTCTCATTATTTTTCCTAATCGTTCCTTCCCATTCCTTTTCCTTCCTTTCCCTTCCTTCTCTTCCCTTCCCTTCCCCTTCCATTTCTCAGGCATCAACGTAGACCTATCCTCCTCCTCCTCCTCCTCCTCCTCCTCCTCCTCCTCCTCCTCCTCCTCCTCCTCATCATCATCATCATCATCATCATCATCATAATCATCATCACCTCTACCCCCACCATTACCCCCAACACCACCACCACCACCATCACCACTACCACCACCACCACTACCACCACCATCACCATCACCCACCTCCACTACCTCCTCTACAAACAGACTAAATTGATTCCATTTTTTTTTTATTGTAGAACGAGAGAGAGAGCAAGGGATGGTAACTTTTGAAATGCCTCGTTTTGTGAAGAGGAAATGGCCGTGATAGTGGTGGGGGTGGTGGTGGTGGTGGTGATGGGGGGGTGATGGTGGTGATGGTGATGAAGGTGATGGTGGTGATGGGGGGGTGATGGTGGTGGTGGTGATGAAAGTTTGTTGTTGTTGTTGTTTCTACTTTCCATTTTCTTTTCCTTTTTTTCTTATAACTTAATAATGATGATAAAAATGATGATGATGATGATGATGATGATAAAATTGGTGATGACTGTCAACTTAATTAAAGGACCACAATCACCACCACTACCATCTCCACCATCACCACCACCACCACCACTACCACCCCCATCACCACCAACACCCCCACCACCACCACCACCACCCCATCACCACCACCACTACCACCCCCATCACCACCACATCACCACCACCATCACCCCCCCCATCACCACCACCACCACCACCATAACCATCACACCCCCCATAACCACTACAATAACCACAACAAAAACAATAACACCACCCCCATCACCACCACCACCACCACCACCACCACCACCATCACCACTACCACCCCCATCACCACCACCACCACCACCATTCAGCCACCGCACCTCCATATTAGGTTCGTCACGTCACCTCCTTATCTCCTTCCTCCTCCATAAGTCATCTCCACCTCATCTGTCCTCCCACGTGTGTTTAGTCAAGGTAACTCCTCCTCCTCCTCCTCCTCCTCCTCCCACCTATATATAATGACTCTCACTCCTCCCACTCCCTCTTAACTTCTATATGAGCTTATCTCCTCACTCATCTCCCCCTCCTCCTCCTCCTCCTCCTCCTCCTCCTCCTCCTCCTTCTCATCATCATCATCATCATCATCATCATCATTACTCCCATGCATGTGTCATTAGTTATGTCTGTGTATAAGCAAATGACCAATGATTCTGTGAGTGAGTGAGTGAGTGAGTGAGTGAGTGAGTGAGGGAGGGAGGGAGGGAGGGAGTGAGTGAGGGAGTGAGGAAGGGAGTGGGGGAGTGAGGAAGTGAATGTTAGTAACTTCCATCTCTTCTCCATTCCTCCTTCATCTCCTTCTCTCCCTTCCTCTCCCAGCATCCTCCTCTCCAACCTCCATCTCTTCTATTCCCACCCTCCCTCTTCTCCTTTCCTCTCCCAGCATCCTTCTCTCCAACCTTTATCTTATCTCCTCCATCCCTCCCTCTTCTCCTTTCCTCCTTTCCTCTCCCAGCATCCTTTTATCCAACCTCCATCTTATCTCCTCCATCCCTCCCTCATCTCCTTCTCTCCCTTTCTCTCCCAGCATTCTTCCCTCTAACTTTCATCTCTTTTTCTCTCCCTTCCTCTCCCAGCATCCTTCTCTCCAACTTCTCTTTTTTCCCCTCCATTCCTCCGTCAATCTCTACTATTTTTCATCTCTTATCCCCTTCCTTCCATTACCTTCTCTACCTCCTTCTGATCAACTCTCTTCTCCTCCCTATCACCCACTTCCCCACATCCCTTCCCTTCACTTCTTCCATCCCTTGTCTATTCCCTTTCCTCCATTCTTCTCTCCATCTTCCATCTCTTCTCTATCCCTCCCATTATTCGTCCCTGTCTTCTCATCTCCTTCCCTCTCACTCCTACCCAACCTTCATCCCATCTCTCTCTTCCTCTGCCAGCATCCCTCTCTTCAACCTTCATCCCTTCTCTATCCCTCCCTCATCTCTCTTCTCTCCCTTCCTTTCCCAGCATCCCTCTCTCCAACCTTCAGCCCTTCTCTCTCTTCCTCTCCCAGCATCCTTCTATCCCACCTTCATCTCTTCTTCTCTCTCTCTTATCTCCTTCTCTTCCTTTCTCGCCCAGCATCCCTCTCTCCAACCTTCATCTCCGCTCCTCTCTCTCTTATCTCCTTCTCTCCCTCCTTTACCCAGCATCCTTTTATTCAACCTTCATCTCCGCTCCTCTCTCCCTTATCTTCTCTCCCTCCCTTCCCCAGCATCCTTTTATCCACCCTTCATCTCTTCTCCTCCCTCATCTCTCTTCCCTCCCAGCATCCTTCTCTCCAACCTAAATCTCTACTCCATCCCTCTCTCGTCTCCTTCCCTTCCTCCCTTCCCAGCCTCTCCCTCACACATCCCCGGCAAAACATATTCACTGCCACAGCAAAATGATGCACGCCTTGTCGCTCCTGCCCTCCACCACCCGCCACATACCCTCCCTCCACCACCCGCCACATACCCTCCCTCCACCACCCGCCACACAGCCTCCCTCCACCTCCCACCACACAGCCTCCCTCCACCGCCAACCACACAGCCTCCCTCCACCACCCGCCACACAGCCTCCCTCCACCGCCAACCACACAGCCTCCCTCCACCACCCGCCACATAGCCTCCCTCCACCACCCGCCACACAGCCTCCCTCCACCGCCCACCACACAGCCTCCCTCCACCGCCAACCACATAGCTTCCCTTCACCGCCCACCTTGAAAGCCACTCATTGATTGGGGACTCACAACATGGCTTCCGAAACAAAAGATCCTGCCTATCAAACCTATTAACCTTTTATAACGACCTCTTCACTGTTTATGACGTAACCAAATCACTGGACGTAGTCTATCTTGATTTCCAGAAAGCGTTTGATAAAGTCCCGCATCATAAATTACTTTACAAATTAAAGCAAATAGGTATTGACGGTCAAGTAAACCAATGGATCGCGAATTGGTTGAGCAACAGACAACAAAGAGTAGTGATCGACGGATTTAACTCAGAGTGGGCGCCTGTCACTAGTGGCGTCCTCAGGCTCGGTCCTGGCCCAGTGCTCTTCATTATTTACATCACCGACGTGGATGTTGGACTCAATAACCGCATTAGTACATTTGCAGACGACACAAAGATTGGCAACTCGGTTCTCACTGACGAAGACAGGCAAAGCCTCCAAGAGGATTTGCACAAAATTTCCGCTTGGTCGGATAGATGAGAGATGCCCTTTAACGTAGACAAGTGCCAGGTCCTTCAAGTTGGAACGAGGAATACGAATTTCGAATACGAAATGCGCGTCTTGAAACTCACACGCGTTCAATGCGTCAAAGACTTGGGGTCAAAATCGCGTCAAACCTCAAATTCTCACAGCAATGCATCGATGCAGCAAATAAAGCGAACAGAATGTTGGGCTTCATTAAAAGAAACTTTGTATTCAAGAATAAAGATGTAATACTCGCTCTACAACAGTTTAGTCAGACCCCACTTGGAATATGCGGTACAGTTTGGTCTCCCCAACATGAAAAGGATATTGCTAAATTAGAAGGTGTTCATCTTCTGTCAACGAAAATGATCCCTGCCTTGCGCAACAAATCCTACGAAGAAAGGCTTTCTACCCTTAACATGTTCTCTCTTGAGAAACGTCGCCTCCGAGGAAAACTGATCGAATGTTTTAAAATACTTAATGGTTTCACGAATGTAGACAGATCAACATTGTTTATGATCGATGACACTTTGCGCACGAGGAACAATGGCGTAAAACTCAGATGTAGACAAGTAAATTCAGACTGCACCAAATTTTTCTTCACCAACGTTGTAGTGCGAGAATGGAATAAGCTTCCACCGTCAGTGGTCCAGTGTAACACGATTGACTCCTTCAAAAATAAGCTCGACCGTCACTTCCTTCAACTTAATATCAACTAGAGTAGAAATGCAACGTTTTGGAGTCTTCTGATTAATGTAAAATCACTTAGGTTTAAGGACAGACCACCAAGTCTGGACCATGGGGTCTGTGTGGTCTGATTTTCAATGTAAATCAATGTAAACCACACAGCCTCCCTCCACCGCCCACCACACAACCTCCCTCCACCGCCCACCACACAGCTTCCCTCCACCGCCAACCACATAGCTTCCCTCCACTGCCCACCACACAGCCTCCCTCCACCGCCCACCACACAACCTCCCTCCACCACCCGCCACACAGCCTCCCTCCACCACCCACCACACAGCCTCCCTCCACCGCCCACCACACAACCTCCCTCCACCACCCGCCACACAGCCTCCCTCCACCACCCTCCACACAACCTCCCTCCACCCCCCGCCACACAGCCTCCCTCCACCACCCGCCACACAACCTCCCTCCACCACCCGCCACACAACCTCCCTCCACCCCCCGCCACACACAACCTCCCTCCACCACCGCCACACAGCCTCCCTCCACCACCCGCCACAACCTCCCTCCACCACCCACACAGCCTCCTCCACTGCCCACCACACAGCCTCCCTCCACCGCCCACCACACAACCTCCCTCCACCACCCACACACAGCCTCCCTCCACCACCCACACACAGCCTCCCTCCCCACCCACACAGCCTCCTCCCCCACCCACCCACACAGCCTCCCTCCCCCACCACCCACACAGCCTCCCTCCCCACCCGCCACACAGCCTCCTCCCCACCACAGCCTCCTCCACCACCCGCCACACAGCCTCCCTCGCCCACCACACAACCTCCCTCCACCACCCGCCACAGCCTCCCTCCCCCACCCCACACAGCCTCCCTCCCCACCCGCCACACAGCCTCCCTCCCCACCCGCCACACAGCCTCCCTCCCCACCCACACACAGCCTCCCTCCACCACCCACACACAGCCTCCTCCCCACCCGCCACACAGCCTCCCTCCCCACCCACACAGCCTCCTCCTCCCACCCACCACACAGCCTCCCCACCCACACAGCCTCCCTCCCCACCCGCCACACAGCCTCCCTCCACCACCCACACAGCCTCCCTCCCCACCCACACACAGCCTCCCTCCCCACCCACACACAGCCTCCCTCCACCACCCGCCACACAGCCTCCCTCCACCACCCGCCACACAGCCTCCCTCCACCGCCCACGACCCATCACACAGCCTCCCTCCACCGCCCACGACCCATCACACAGCCTCCCTCCACCGCCCACCACACAGCCCCCACCCCCCACACCGCCTCCCTCCACCAACCACCACACAGTCTCTGCCCCCCTCCACATCGAACCCTTCCACGCCACACCACGCACGGGGACCCAAACATGACAAAAAAAAAAGTGAAAAAATATATATACGTAAAGAAACAAGACGAGAAGTAAAAACAAAAATAAATGGAAGAGGAAAAAATAAGACGTGGAAATAGAGCAGAACAGAATATGATAAACAACACCAGAAAAAAAATACAAACCCAAGTAAATAAATACGAAAAAAATATACACTCCCCAAAAGGCGAAAAACATCAAAAGGAAAAAAAAAACAATGGAAAAAAAAAAAGAGAGAGAGAAGGCGAAAACACGATAAAATATCCCAAAACAACACAAGGATGAAAGACCACCACCACCACCACAACAACAACAACAACAACAACAAAAAACACAGAACAAAGTCATTACCAGCAACATAATAACTAGCAAAAAAATAAGCATAAAAAACAGCCATTAAACGTAAAAATAACAGTAAAACATAGTAGTAAGAGTAGCGTGGAAAGGAGGAGACAGGTGGGAGAGGGAGGAAGGAAATGGAAGGAGAGGTGTGGGTGGGAGGGAAGGAAGAGGTGAGGAGGGAGGAAAGGAGGAGGTTACATCCTCTCCCGTCAACCTGTCTGGGGTGAGGGAGGAGAGGAGGAGGTTACATCTCTCTCCCGTCAACCTGTCTGTCTGTCTATCTCTATTTACAGGTGGGAGAGGAAGAGGGAGAGGAGGGAGGGAGGGAAGGGAGGGGGTGTAGGTGGGAGGGAAAGAAAGGGGGTGAGGGAGGGAGAGGGAAAGGGAGGGAGGTTACATCTCTCTCCCGTCAACCTGTCTAGGGGGTGAGGGAGGGGGAGGGATAGGGAGGGAGGTTACATCTCTCTCCCGTCAACCTGTCTGTCTGTCTATCTCTATTTACTGTCCCTTGTCTGTCTGTCTGTCTGTCTGTCTATCTCTATTTACTGTCTCTTGTCTGTCTGTCTATCTATCTCTATTTACTGTCTCTTGTCTGTCTGTCTGTCTGTCTGTCTATCTCTATTTACTGTCCCTTGTCTGTCTGTCTGTCTGTCTACCAATTTTGTATCACTATTTTACCTCTATCTTCTTCTGTTATCCTTATTCTATCGATCTGTCTGTCTGTCTGTCTGTCTGTTTGTCTGTCTGTCTATCTGTATATTTTTTTATGTTACCTGTCTAAAAGTTTTCAGTC
>NW_026110784.1:609353-671853 GCF_024679095.1 Eriocheir sinensis
GGGAAGCATCTCAATGGCAAAAATTAAAGAACAAAAAAGAGCCAGCTGTTGTTTTTGTCCTTATTTTCTTTCTTATTAATGTTGGACCTGATTTAAAGGGACAGAAGGAAGAGCTCGTATAAGGGGAAAGGGATCTGACTGACTGACTTATATTATGGGAACTGATCTAAAGGGAAGGAAGGAAGGGAGAGCTTTTATAAAGGGAACAAGATCTGATTGACTGACTTAATATTGAAACTGATTTAAAGGGAAGGAAGGAAGGAAGAGCTCGTATAAAGGGAAAGGGATCTGACTGACTGACTTATATTATGGGAACTGATCTAAAGGGAAGGAAGGAAAGGAGAGTTTGTATATAGGGAACAAAATCTGACTGACTGACTTATTGTTGAAACAGATTTAAAGGGAAGGAAGGAAGGAAGAGCTCGTATAAGGGGAAAGGGATCTGACTGACTGACTTAAGGGAATTGATCTAAAGGGAAGAAAGGAAAGAAGAGCTTGTATATATGTAACAAGATCTGCCAAACTGACTTGTTACTGGAAAAGATTTAAAGGGAAGGAAGGAAGGGAGAGCTCGTATAAGGGGAACGATATCTGACTGACTGACTTATGGGAATTGATCTAAAGGGAAGGAAAGAAGGGAGAGCTTGTATATAGGGAACAAGATCTGCCAAGTCACTGCCATTATCATCACCATCACCATCACCATCACCATCACCACCACCACCACCAGTAGGGTTAAGTATGGTTTTAAGGACGTCCTAAGCCCATAGTTTATCTAGGTGAGAAGAGACAACGCCCTCTCTCTCTCTCTCTCTCTCTCTCTCTCTCTCTCTCTCTCTCTCTCTCTCTCTCTCTCTCTCTCTCTCTCTCTCTCTCTCATTAACTAACATAACTGATTACTTTAATTTTCCGAGAGAGAGAGAGAAGCACCACTTACAGGCCTCTCTATAAACCACCCGGGACCCTTTGAAGGCCCCCCTCCCTCCCCGGTGCCCCTCCCGGCGCCCCCCCAGTAAATGGACATCGCTGGAGGGTCAACGCTATTACGGGAGGTCGTCTCTGGAGGGCAAGAACGACCCCCTATACCCCCCTCCCCCCAGCACCCCTTTACGACCTCCTGACCTGGTCTATCTAAATTCCCCTTCCTCCCTTTCTCCTTTTTTTATCCTTTATTTTCCTATCTTTATTTTTCCCTTCTTCTACTTCCTGTCTTTATCATTTTTTTTCTCTTCCTTGATTTCCTCCAGTCTTCTTTTCCCTCCTCCCTTCATTTCCTATATTCCTTTCTCCTTTCCTCCCTTTCTCCTTTTCTTCCCCTATATTTCCTATCAATTTTTTCCTTTTTTCATTAACTATCTTTTTTTTCTCCCTCTCTTTCCCCTGTTTGCTCCCTTCGTTTTTATTTTCCATCTTTATTTTTCCCTTCCTTCATTTTCATTCTCCCCTCCTTCATTCCATTTATATCTCTCTCCCTTGTTTTGTGTCCTATCTCTCTTTCTCCCTTTGTTAATTTCCTATCTTCCTTTCCTTTCTTTCTTTCATTCATTCCTTCTTCAGCCCTCTATCTTTTTTTTCTCCTTCACACCTCATCTTTGTTTCTCCCTTTCTTTATCTTTAACATTCTTTTTCCCTCCCTCCCTCCCTTCCTTCCTTCCTGTCATTTCAGTTCTCTCTCCCTTCTCTTCTCTCTCTTCCTCCCTTCCTCCCTTTCTCTATTTCCTTCTTTTCTTTCATCTCTCTTTCCATTCTTCCTTCCTTCCTTCTTTTGATCCCAGCTTTTCTAATCCTCCTTCCTTCCTTCCTTCCTTCTTTCCTACTTTCATCCCAGTCTCTCTTTTTTCCTTCCTTCCTTACTTCCTTTTTTCCTACCTCTTATTCTTCCCAATCTTCTTTCCTTCATTCTCTCCCTCCTCTTACCTTTGCAAACAACAACAACAACAAAAAATAATAAATAAATAAAAAAAGTGTTGCGTCTTGTGTTACTGGATGTCTGGTGGTGTTGACGTCCTATGTGGTGTTGAACTGGCCGTCTCGTGGTGTTTGGTGTTGAGGTGGTGATGATGGGGGTGTATGGTGGAGGGGGGGGTGAGGAGGGGTGATGTTATAATGGTTTGACGCCTGCCGTGACCCGTGACACACACACACACACACACACACACACACGCAAGAACTCTCTCTCCCTCCTTCCTCTCCCTTTTCTTTCCTCCTCCTCACTTCCTTTACCACCCATCCATTTCCTCTTCTTTTGCCTCCTTCTTCCTCCTCCTCCTCCTTTTCCCTCACCCCTCCCACCTCACTATTCCACTTCTTTGTCCTTTCCTAATTATCAAAGCTCCTCCTCCTCCTCCTCTCACTAGCCTGTTCTTGTTTCACCAATAATGCACATTTCCTCCTCCTCCTCCTCCCAACTGATCCTCCATAACTTCCACCCCACGTTTCCTCCCACCCGCAACTTCCTCCCCACTACATTTTTTTCCCGTTCTTTTTCTCACTCCCCTTATGTTCTCTCCCAAACTGTTTCTCTGCCCTTCAGTCTGATCCTCCTTGTTTGTCTCCCCGTTGCCATTTTTGGTCAGTTTTCTCCGAACTTCCTTCTCCCCACAGCTGCCTGTCACCAGGGATGGAGTATTCGTATTCAGTGCTCGTATTCGTATACATTCGAGGACTGTATTTGGGTGTATTGGTATTGGTATTCGAATAATTAATGATAGAAATCAAAGTATTCTCATCCCTATTCAAATACAAGGGAAAACTATTCGTATTCTGCGAATACGTCAAAATTTATCATCAGAAATAACAGCCGTGTTAAGGAAGGTGTGGTACCCCTGCACTGAACACTGGCACCAGCCATGAGTCACTGTTCATGGGATCATTTTACTGTTGCATAACTTTAGAACGGTGCTCTGCCTGATTATGTCAAGAAGGTTTTCAATAAAAAGTATTCATGAATGTATTCATGAATATTTTCAAGAAGTATTCGTATTTTAATCGAATTTCAGTGCATTCGAATTCGCATTCGTCGGAATTTGAAGTATTCGTATTCGAATACATAATTTTTGTATTCACTTCATCCCTGTCTATCGCCCCTTCAATGTATCCTTGTCTGATTCATCCCCCCCCCCCCCCCCCCTTTTTTTTTTAACGTTTCAGCCTATGGCGCCGGTAGACTTTCTTGGCGGGACCTGATGATCAGCCCCAGCACGTTATGGCGCAGGCGAGTGTTTATAGTGGCGCAAATCTTGCTCGGCTCATACTTCGAGCCTTTCTTTAAAGAGAAACTCCAGAGTCCGGGTTGATGGGTGGTCTTCATGGCAGCATGTGGGTAGTCTTGGCCACTCTGCGGTGACTTAAAAATCCCAGCCTCCAAGCTCCTTCCACTTTCCTCACCTCTCCACTCTCGCCCCACACCTGCACTCCACTTTCTCCCCCCACCCCTTTCCTCTCTTTATTCTCCCCTACACTCCCTCGACTCTCCCCTCCCCTCCCCTCCCTTCACTCTCTCCCCATGACAGTCAAACTCTGTGCAAACTTTCACCATCAGTCTATCACCCCTCTCTCTCTCTCTCTCTCTCTCTCTCTCTCTCTCTCTCTCTCTCTCTCTCTCTCTCTCTCTCTCTCTCTCTCTCTCTCTCTCTCTCTCTCTCTCTCCCCTTCTTCGGTATGTGACATTTAACTCGTTTCTCTCTGTTTTTCTCTGTTTCGTTTTCTTTCTTTCCTTCTTTATTCACTTGCTTTATCATTTATTATTTTTCTGTCTCTTTGGTTTGTTCTTTTTCTCTTTCCATGTCTTTGTTTATTATGTTCCTTTACTGAGGGAAAAGGAATGGTCGATAGGAGTAACGAAATGAGGAAAGTAGGTAAATGAATGAGTGCGGATGGAATTACATGATGAGTGAATGTGTGAATAATTATAGGAAGGAAGGAAGGAAGGAAGGAAGGAGGAAGGAAGGAAGGAAGGAAGGATAAAAAGGAAGGAAGGAAGGAAGGAAGGAAGGAAGGAAGGAAGGAAGAAAGGATAAAAAGGACGAAGGAAAGATAAAGATAATACGAAGAGAGAGAGAGAGAGAGAGAGAGAGGCATCGGGGCACGGGGGTTTCAACGGGGCAGTAAGTAGTGATCAAGGACTTGCCCCGCCTTGCCCCGCCCCATGAGAGAGAGAGAGAGAGAGAGAGCATCTTGCAATCTTATCCTTACTCGAGAAGGAAGAAAAAACACTTGTGGGTCATGACAGACTTAATTAGGTTAGTGTGTGTGTGTGTGTGTGTGTGTGTGTGTGTGTGTGTGTGTGTGTGTGTGTGTGTGTGTGTGCGTGTGTGTGTCAGAGAGGGTAAGGCAAAGTTTGGGGAATAGACTAAAAGTGCGCGTAGCCTCGGTGCTCATCTCCGTAGCATTGACCCTTGAGCCTGTGGGGTAGGAGCCCATCACCTCATACAACAGGGCCAGCGTGACATCCAGGTCGCATATTCCCAATCTCTCAAGGGGTGTTTGGTTACTAAGTGAAGACGCTCGGCTGTAGCTTCGAAACTAACCACGGGGTGTTCTGGAAAGTACTCCCATTGTGATTCCCACTTAAAATTACCCAAGATGACCGTAACTAACCTAACCTAACTAACTAACTAGCTAACTAATTAACTACCTACCTACCTACCTACCTAAATAACTAACTAACTAACTAACTAACTGACTAACTGACTAACTAACTAACTAACTAACTAACTAACTGACTGACTGACTGACTGACTATCTGACAAACTAACTAACTAACCCCACAATCTAACCAAGCCTGCCCTGTTCAAGAGTGAGCGCAACATACCCGCACAGAAAAGGGAAATACGCATCCGGGTAACCACAGTGTACCCTTCCCCGAGGTGTTCCCAGGTACCCATGTATCGAGCAGCCAGAAAGAAAGGATGAACAGCTGGGTGGGCTATTCACTCCGACTGTCCAGACTGAGATTCGACCTCGGACCATAAGAACATAAGAACGTAAGGAGTTTGCAAAAGGCCAGTTGGGGCTATACAAAGCAGCTCCAGTAATCCTAACCCCACCTTACCTCACTGTCCATGAATTTAACCAACCTCTTCTTGAATGCATCTATGGTATTGGCATCCACAACGGCGATACATACCTAGGAACACAGACCACTAAACCACGGAGGAGAAGAAGGTAAAAACAGCAACAAGGCAATGATTAAACACATAAATAATAAAATAAATAATAAAAAAATAATAAAATATACGTAAACTAAAATAAAGACAAAATCGTGAACTTGACGCAAAATAATAAAAGAAAATATGTTTATGAGTCTCGAACTGACCTGAATCCCGGAGCTCTCTCTCTCTCTCTCTCTCTCTCTCTCTCTCTCTCTCTCTCTCTCTCTCTCTCTCTCTCTCTCTCTCTCTCTCTCTCTCTCTCTCTCTCTCTCTCTCTCTCTGTGTGTGTCAGACGGCAATTAATAGGGCTTATTTTCTCTCAATGTTTCGTAATACCACACTCACACACACACACACACACACACACACTCTCTCTCTCTCTCTCTCTCTCTCTCTCTCTCTCTCTCTCTCTCTCTCTCTCTCTCTCTCTCTCTCTCTCTCTCTCTCAACAGCTGGTACTTAATTATTTTGTACATATGCCTAAACAGTGTCCATGATATATTTTTTTGCTTTGCTTTTCTCTCTTAGTTCCGATTGGCAAATGGTGAACATGTGTGTGTGTGTGTGTGTGTCGCTTAAGGAAACTTGTCCCTCAATGCCCTGGGAACATTTATCATCAAGAGGGTGTTGTTCTCTCTCTCTCTCTCTCTCTCTCTCTCTCTCTCTCTCTCTCTCTCTCTCTCTCTCTCTCTCTCTCTCTCTCTCTCTCTCTCTCTCTCTCTCTCTCTCTCTCTCTCTCTCTCTCATTTTTTTCATTCCTTGTTTCCTTCTTTGGTACATGACATTTAACTCGTCTGTTTTTGTTTCTTTCCTTTCTTTCTTTCTTTCTCTCTTTCCCTTTTTCTTCCTCTCTCTTCCACATCCTATCCCTCCCTTCCATCTCATTCCACTTCCCTAAAATCCACTGCCTTTTATTTATTTTGTAGGTGTGTGTCATCTTTTCTTTATCTATTTTTCACTTTAATTCTTTTTTTTCTACTCTATTTTCTTATTAACTTGAGACAGCTAGACAAATGAACAAGAGGGTCAAGATTTCCTGTTGCCTGCTGTTTCTCGTTCCCAAGTTTCTTCCCTCGTCCATCCTCCTGTCCTTTCCCTGTCTTCCTAATCCTCGCCACTACCATTCCCACACGAGGAGGGAGGAGGAGGAGGAGGAGGAAAATCAATTATCTTTGCGGAAAAAATAAAGTTTGTCGCACAAGAAGACTTTGTGTGTGTGTGTGTGTGTGTGTGTGTGTGTGTGTGTGTGTGTGTGTGTGTGTGTGTGTGTGTCCAATTACTCCAAAAACGGCCACGACTTTCACTCTTCGTTGGGAATGGAATGCGAGAGCGAGAGAGAGAGAGAGAGAGAGGAGATAACAAAGGGAGAGGACTTAAGTGGAATAACAAGTGGAGGAGAGTGGAAGAGAAAGGAGGAGAAAGGATGTGCGAAGAGGGAGAGTGAAGGAAGAGATGATTTGATGGAGAAAAAAAAGAGGAGACGTGTAGACAGAAAAAAGATAAAAAAGACAATATTAGATTCAGAAAACGCGCTTAACAAGAAAAAAAACAATTTACAGAAAACAATATACAGAAAAACAATATACAGAAAACAATATACAGAAAAAACAATATACAGAAAAAACAATATACAGAAAAAAAAGAAAAAAAAAACAATATTAGATTCAGAAAACGCGCTTAACTAGAAAAAAAAGAATATACAGAAAAAAAGAATATACAGAAAACAATATACAGAAAAAAGAAAAAAAAAGCAATATTAGATTCAGAACACGCGCTTAACTAGAAAAAAATAGATAGATTGATTTCTCTTTCTGGCCACTCTACTCTATTCAGGAGCAGTAAGTAGCGGGTTTTTTTATTTTTTATTATTGTTTTCTTTTTTTTTTTACGCCCTTGCACTGTCTCCTCTGCTGTACAAAAAAAAAAAAAGAAAGCCGAGGAATGAAAAGTTGAATCCAAATACAAATGAGTTGGACTAAATATCTATGCACTATTTGACTTAACCCTCAGTGCCGTATACTTTTGCTAACATTACAGATACAAATTCATCCTGTAGCAATGCAGAATGATAAAAATATACCGATACATGAGAAAATATGGATAAAAAACAGGAAAATGAAAAACAATGTACTGGGAGGCGGCGCAGGACAAACATCGCCAGGGGTCACTTCTTTAACAGTACCATCCCTTAGACTCGAAGAACCTCCCAGCAGTTGTAGTTATTGCGAACACGAAGAATGGCAACCTCGTAATATGCCAACACGCTAACTGTCGCCTGGTCTTCCATGTTTCCTCCTCCTCCTTCTCCTCCTCCTCCTTCTCCTCTTATTGAGACTTGCCCTTCAATCCCTTCCATCTGCCAGTACAATACATATCCTCCTCCTCCTCCTCCTCCTCCTCCTCTTCCTTTTAAATCTGCCCTGACTCTCCCATATATCCTCCAGCTCTTCCTCTTCTTTCTCCTCTTTTACTCTTCCCTCCCTCCCTTCCCTCCTTCCTCCCTAAACCACTATCTTTCTCTCCCAATCTCCCTCTCGTGTTTTCTCTCCCTCCCTCCCTCTCTCTCTCCCTACCTGTCTGTCTCTCCCCTTCAACCCTTTAAGCAATCCACATGTCTACCTCTCCGACCTTTCTCTCCCATCCACTTTCCTCCTCTTTACCTCCCTCCCTCTCCCTCTCTTCCCTCCCTCTCCCCTCTCTCAATTTCCCAAAAGCCCCGTGTCCAAGTGAAATAGGGAGAGGCAGTAAAGGAAAGGAGAGAAATGGGGAGGGAAATGGAAGGGAAATGGGAGAGAGGAAATAAAAGAAATGGATAAAAATGAAATGAACGAGAGAGAGAGAGAGAGATGCCTGTCTGCTACCTTCCATTGTTCGTATATCGTCATGGGTAACTCTCTCTCTCTCTCTCTCTCTCTCTCTCTCTCTCTCTCTCTCTCTCTCTCCTCATCTCTATTCCATATATAACCATTTTTTTTACATTCTCTCTCTCTCTCTCTCTCTCTCTCTCTCTCTGTGTGTGTGTGTGTGTGTGTGTGTGTGTGTGTGTGTGTGTGTGTGTGTGTGTGTGTGTGTGTGTGTGTGTATTTTTTTTCTTAACACCATCACCACCATCATCATCACCGCCATCATCATCACCACCATCACCATCATCATCATCATCATCACCACCACCACCATCACCACCACCATCACCACCACCATCATCACCACTATCTCCCCAATCCTAGCTTACTGATCTCCCCATTTTCCCATCCCCTCCCCTTTCTCCCCTCCCCCCTTAATCCCAGGACATCCCCAACCATTCCCCTTTCCCCTCCCCATCACATTTATGCTCCCCAGTGTGATCCCTTTCTTCCCCATCTTCTTCCCCTTTATTGCCCTCCCCATCATAATTAAGCTCCCCGCTGATTATTCCCTTTCCTCCCCTTTTTCCCCTTCATTTACTTCCCTTCCCCTCTCATTTTCTCTCCCCACAACCTTCTCCTCTCCCCACCGCATTATCTCCCCAGTATTGTCCCTTTCCCTCCCTTTCTTTCTCTTCATTTACTCCCCTTCTCCTCTTTATCTCCCCTCCCCAAAACCTTCTCCTCTTACTTCAGACTCCTCTCTCCATCCCATAATCTCCCCAGTATAATCCCTTTTCCTCCCCATTTTATCTCCTCATTTACTCCCCTTCACTTATATCCACTCCCCCACAACCTTACTTCAGACTCCTCTCCCCACCCAACTATCTCCCCAATCACACAATGCTCCCCAGCAATCATCCCACCCTCCCCTCCCCTCCCCATTCCATTAACCCCATTTAAAGTCCCCCCCTTACGTACCCATTCTCCTCCCCATCTCCCCACTAACCTCCCCACTCACCCCTGCCAACATGGATTTTCCCCTCCCACCTCCATTAATATTTCATCTCCCATTCATATCTTCTTCTCCTCCTCCTCCTCCTCCTCCTCCTCCTCCTCCTCCTCCTCCTCCTCCTCCTCTTCCTCCTCCTCCGCAGACAAATGGGGTTATACAGTACTGAAAGCTAATAACAGAGGAGGAGGTCGAGGAGGACGAGGAGAAGGATGGGACACGGAGGTGAAGGAGACGGGTTACAATTAATGGTTACATTGGAGAAGTGAGAGTGGAAGAGTTGGAGGAGGAGGAGGAGGAGGAGGAGGAGGAGGGGGAGGAGGAGGAAGCTGCATCATCAATCCGAGTACACAACGAGAAGATGCTGGATTGCAGACGGGAAGAGGAAGTTACGAAGGAGAGGAGAGAGAAGGAAAGAAAGGAGGGAGAGGAGGAAGGAGAGAAGAAGAACGGGTAGGGAGGGAAAGGGATGATAAGGAAGAAGACGATAAAGGGAGGAGAAAGAGGAAGAGAGGGATAGGGAGAAAAGGGAAGGAAGGAAAGAAAAGAGAGAGGGAGAAAGAGGAAAGGAAGAGAAGAGGGAAAGACGAGAAGAGGAAGGAAGAAGGAAAGAAGACAAAATAAAAGAAGGGAGGAAAACGAAAGAAATGGATAATAAGGGAAAAAAAGATAGAGGAAGAAAAGAAGGACCATTTTTTTCTTCCCTTCCTCTTCCTCTTTTCTATTGCTTTATCTTCACTTTCTCTTTCTCTTGCTTCTTTTCACATTGCATCTTCTCTTTTTCTCCTCTTTCTCTCATTTTCTTTTTCTTGTTTTTCTTGTTATTTTTTCCTTGGTCTTTTTCTTATTTAATTCTCTTATTCATATTCTTTCTTCGTCTTCCTCCTCCTCCTCCTCCTCCTTTCATTCTCTTTTTCTTGTTTTCTTGTTATTTTTTCCTTGGTCTTTTTCTTATTTCATTCACTTATTCATATTCTCCCTTCGTCTAGTTCTCCTCCTCCTCCTCCTCTCATTCTCTTTTTCTTGTTTTTTTTGTTATTTTTTCCTTGGTCTTTCTCTTATCATATTCTCTTATTCATATTCATTCTTCGCCTTCCTCCTCCTCCTCCTCCTTTCATTCTCTTTTTCTTGTTTTTCTTGTTATTTTTTCCTTGGTCTTTCTCTTATTTCATTCTCTTATTCATATTTTTTCTTCGTCTACTTCTCCTCCTCCTCCTTCACTCAGCTACCTTTGCCATGATCGTCACCTGCCACCTGTCTGCCCCGCTCACCTTTCCCTTGGCAGTGTGAACCAGGCGCGCATTCTCAATCACTTTCTACTCTCACGACAAACACTTCTCAAGGCCACAGAGATGAGTCGGGTTCTAATGAGTGTATTTTCACGTCCATGGTACAGAAGAAGCCTTGTCAAACTATCACCAGGCTCACCAACGCTACCCACGGCAATACTAACACTGCCTCTACTACTTCCAAAGGCCAATAAGGAGATTAGTCGAGTTCTAATGAGTGCTATTTCACATTCATGGTGCAGAAGAGGCCTTGTCAAACTATCACTAATTTCATAATACTACCCATGAGGATACTACTAACACAACCTCCACCAAAGCCTTTTCCAATGTGTGTGTGTTTGTGTGTGTGTTTGTGTGTGTGTGTGTGTGTGTGTGTGTGTATATGTGTGTGTTGACCTTGACTCTGAGGCCTTGCTTGACAGGAACAATACGCGAAAACTCTCTCTCTCTCTCTCTCTCTCTCTCTCTCAGTATATACCTACGAAATTATTCATCAATCTATCTATCTATTTATCTATCCATCTTAATAAACGGTTATACGACATGATGGTGGTGGTGACGGTGATGAAGGTGGTGGTGGAGGCACTGGTGATGGGGGAAATTGTGGTGATGATAGTGAAGGGGGAGGGGGGAGGGGAAAATGGGTGTTGAACAAATGGTGATAAAGTGGTGGTGGTGGTGGTGGTGGCGGTGAAGAGGGCAATGGTGGTGAAGGGATATAAAAAGGGGTGAGAAGTGTTGATGGTGATGATGATGGTGGTGGTGGTGGTGGTGGTGAGGGGAGGTGAGGGGGGTGAGTGGGCGAGGACACAAGAGAGAGAGGGGGGGCGGATGAGAGGTCGACATTAATGAGGAGGAGGAAGGAGGAAGAAATGAAGAAGAAGAAGAAGAAGAAGAAGAAGAAGAAGAAGAAGAAGAAAAAGAAGAAGAAGAAGAAGAAATCAAAGGAAGGAAAAATAACAATAACGAAAAAAAAAGAAAATAGAAAAAGAGGAAGATGAAAAGAAAAAGAAAGAAGAGGAGGAGATGATGATGTAATAAAAAAGAAAAGAAAGAAGAGAAAGAAGAAGGAAAAAGTAAAGATTCAGCCAAAGGAAGAGAAAAGAGGAAGAGAGAAGAGGGAGATGATGAAAGGAGAAATGGAGGAAGAAGAGAGAGAAGAGGAGGATAAGGATGAAAGAGGAGGAGGAGGAGGAGGAGGATAACAAAATGAGAGAAGTTAAAGGCGAAGGAGGAGGAGGAGCAGGAGGAGGAGGAGGAGGAGGAGGAGATGATTATGCCTAAGTTTGCCTTCCTCCACACATACATCCGAAGACTCCACTGTATTAAGCGCCTCTGATGGTGATGGGAGATGATGGTGATGGGTGGTGATGGTGGTGATGGGTACTGGTGATGGGGGTTGTTGTGATGGGTAGTACCTCGGACCTTGCACCACCACCATCACCACTACTACCACCACCACCACCACCACCAATTAAAACTTCCCCGTCAGAACCAGGCTTCGTAAACTCCAGACAGGAATTAAACGCGTTCCTTCTGCTTCCAAACTTGTGGCGGCCGTCAGGAGGAGGAGGAGGAGGAGGAGGAGGAGGAGGAGGCGCAGATTTAGTGCCTGAATAGTAATGGTTGCGTAATTAATAAACAGAATAATGATAATGATGATAAGAAGATGAAAAAAAAGAAGCATAATAATAATAATAATAATAAGAAGAAGAATAAGAAGAAGAAAAAGAAAAAGAAGAAGAAGAAAAGGAAAAGAAGAAGAAGAAGAGAAAGAAAATGAAAAGGAGTGTGAAAAGAAGATGCAAAATAGGAGAGGAAAAGGAAAAGGAGAAGAAAGGCAAAGAAGATGGGGCAGAGACGATAAGGAGAGAGTGGAGATGAAGGAGTAGGATAACATGATCGAGGAGAAGGAGGAGGAGGAGGAGGAGGAGGAGGAGCGAGAGAAAATTCCAGTAAATATATATAATGAGGAAACAGAGGAAGGGATGGAAGGAATATGCAATTGATGGAAGAAAGGAATAAGCAAGGATGTATGGAAGGGAAGGAAGAGAATGTGAAGAAAGGAAGGAATGTACGAAGAAGATGAAGGATAGAAGGAAGGAGGAAGGAAGGGAAGGAGAGTATGCTGGAGTGAAGGGAGAGGAAGGGTGGAAGAGAGGGACGAAGGGAGGAAGAGAGGGAGAAGGAGGAAAGAGGGAGAGATAAAGAAAAGGAAATGGGAGGAGGAGGCGTTGGAAGTAAGGAAAGGAGGAAACTAAGGGAGATATGGAGGAAACTAAGAGAGAGAGAGAGAGAGAGATTACATTAAACTTTACATCACAAAATTACAATATTCCAATTTAAAATAATTTCCCTTTAAGCATTTCTCATTATATTGAAGACTCATTTTGCTCTCATATTACCTCCTCCTCCTCCTCCTCCTCCTCCTCCTCCTCGCCATCTTATTCATTCCTCCAATCTTCTCTTCCTTTCACTCTCTAATAACAGCTCATGTACCCTTCTTCCTTCCCTTCTTCCTCCTCCTCCTCTTCTTCTTCTTCCATCTCCTCCCTTTCATAATTCCTTCTCTCCCTTCCTTTTTCTTTTTTTTCCTTCCTTGCCTCCTTATTGATTTCTTTTCTTCTTTTCTCATTCCTTTTCTTTTTCTTATTTCTCCTTTTCCTTCTTATTCCTTTTTTATACTTTCACTTTGTTTTTTCTTTCTCTTTCCCTCTCCTTCTTTCCTTCCTTCCCTTTCATTTCTTCTGTCCTCCTCCTCCTTCTCCTCCTCTTCCTCTTCCTTCTCCTTCCCTCTTCGTGCCCGACTCTGCCGTCTCCTCCCTTTCTCCCTTCCTATTCATTCTCTCTCCCCCTTCCTCCCTCCCTCCCTCCATCCTCTCCTCTCCCCTCTCTTCATTCATTTACATTTAATTATCTCCCTTATATTCCTTATCTCCCTATTTTGCCTCCTCCTCCTCCTCCTACTCTCTCTCTCTCTCTCTCTCTCTCTCTCTCTCTCTCTCTCTCTCTCTCTCTCTCTCTCTCTCTCTCTCTCTCTCTCTCTCTCTCTCTCTCTCTCTCTCTCTCTCTACCTACCTTCTTCCCTCTCTTCTTTCCTCCTCCTTCCTTCCTTCCTTCCTTCAAAGGGTTGCCTACATACCCAGATGGGAAGAGGGTTTTAGATTACAAGGAGGAGGAGGAGGAGGAGGAGGAGGAGGAACATATATAACGGGATATAGAAGAAGTAATGGAGGAGGAGAAAGGAGGAGAGGCAAGGAGGAGAGAAGGGAGAAGAAATGGAGGAGAGGGAAGGAAGGAGATGGGAGGAGAGGCGCCTTTGCAAGCACCTGTGACTCCCGTTCATCATCTACCGCCTCCTCCTCCTCCTCCACCACCTCCTCCTCCTCCTCCTCCTCCTCCTCCTCCTCATCCGCCTCCTCCTCCTCCTTCGAATGTAGCCTTTTCTCTACCCAAGTTTCTCTCTGTACTTCATCTTTACTAGACTCTATTGAAACTTATCATCATCATCATCATCATCATGTACTCTTTTTTTTTTTTTTCACTCTGCTGCTCCTTCTCGGTGTAGTGGTTAACAGGCAGCTGGAAATTCAACGGTCCAAGTTCGAATCTACTACTATTACTTCCGTCTGTGTGTGTGTGTGTGTGTGTGTGTGTGTGTGTGTGTGTGTGTGTGTGTGTGTGTGTGTGTGTGTGTGTGTGCCTACATTACTCGCCTCATAACAAGCCATGTGCGTGCCAAGGCCGTGTGTACGTATGCATGTGTATGAGCCGTGCGCGTGTGAACATCTACAGCCCGTGTGCGTAAGACTGACGTGTGTGCGTACATGGGTGGTGTGCGTGTGGGGGACGACGTGTGAGGGGCTCGTCTCCTCGTTGGCCCTGAGTCTGTGGCGGGTAGCGAGTAACAGGAGCCGGGAATCGAACGTGGGCCCGGTGATTCGTAGCCAGGCACGCTAACCAAGAACACGGAGGCGGAGAACGTTTATTTATTTATTTATTTTTTACGTGCCAGCCTATAGCGTGCGTGACGTGTGTGCGTACATAGAGAGGCCATGGGCGTACAGAGAGGGGCGATGTGCGTATGGAGAAGCCATGAGCGTACACAGGGGGGCGGTGTGCGTACAGAGAGGCCATGGGCGTACAGAGAGGGGCGCTGTGCGTAACGAGAAGCCATGAGCTTACACAGTGGGGCGGTGTGCGTACAGAGAGGCCATGGGCGTACAGAGAGGGGCGATGTGCGTATGGAGAAGCCATGAGCGTACACAGGGGGGCGGTGTGCGTACAGAGAGGCCATGAGCGTACACAGAGGGGCGGTGTGCGTACAGAGAGGCCATGAGCGTACAAAGGGGGTCGGTGTGCGTACAGAGAGACCATGAGCGTACACAGGGGGGCGGTGTGCGTACAGAGAGGCCATGAACGTACACAGAGGGGCGGTGTGCGTACATGAGGCCGTGTGCGTGCGGAGGTCGGGCACACTTTCCCTCGTAACGACTTCCGGCGGAGAGAAAGAAAGGAAGGGAAAAAATATCAGTGACACAAAACCTTCCCCTCGACCTGACACACACGAGGGGAGGGGGGAGGTGAAGGTGGAGGTGGAGGTGAAGGCGTGGAGGGAAGATGAAAGGAGCGAGGGAGGGAGAAAGTGAAAAGGACCCATATCATCCACTTTTCTTCGTCTTCTTCTTCCTTCTTCTTCTCCTCCTCCTCCTCCTCACTTTTTCCTTCCCTCCTCCACTTTCCCTTTCATCTTTCCTTTCCTTGCTTCCTCCCCGCCCACACAATGCCTCAACCCGTTCATCACAATCACCACCAACCTTGACACCACCATCATCACCACCACCACCACCACTACCGCCATTACCGCCATTACCACCACCACCACCACCACCACCACCCCTAACACCACCACCACTACCTCCACCTCCACTACCTCCACCACCATATTGTTAGCAGTGGTTTTGTCGGAGTCGTTGGAGCAGGCTCTAGTACAAAAAAATCAAAGTGCAAAGTTGGAGGCATGCGGCAAAGAAGTGCGTGGTCTCGGTGCTCATTTCCCCCGCCCAGACCCTTGAGCCTGGGGGGGAAGACAGCCCATCACCCCGGGACGCAGGGCCAGTGTGACATCCGGGTTACCTTCCCCAGTTTTCCCAGGGACCCATTCATCGACCAGCACGAAAGGGAGAATGAACAGTTTAGTGAGCTGTCCGAGCCGGGATTCGAACCCGGACACACAGGTTCGAAGCTAGGCAACGCTAGGCACTGCACCACGGAAGCAATTTTTTTTTTTCAGCCTATGGCGTCGGTAGGCTTTCTTGGGGGGCCTAGATGTCGGCCCCAGCCTGTAATGGCGCAGGCAAGCGTTTTTAGTGGCACTATCTTTCTTGGCCGATGCTTTCCCCAATAGCTCATCTTTGATCCTCTTTAGAGAGTATCTAGAGTCTGCGTGGACAGGTGGTCTTCAGGACTGACCGAAAATTGCCAGCTTGTGGCGGCGAGCGGGACGCATATTCCCGAACCCTATTATTGCTCAGCACCGAGCGAGATTGTAACTAATCACCGCTCGCAGTGAGTGCCGCGGTGCTGGGGGTGCTGCTTGTGTCTGTGACTCTAGGTAGGCGGAGGGTCAAGTCCGTCAAGATGGGTACTACACTGCCTCCTGTAAATGTAACCTCTCTAGGAAATGGCAAGTACAGAGTGCAAAGCCAATCTACATCCTGTGTACAGTACAAGGCTGACACAAACACAGGATACTGTGAGTGCACCACAGGAGAGAATGGCTCTTTGTGCAGGCACCAAGCTGCCTGTGCTATTATTATTACGTATTATTATTATTATTATTATTATTATTAGTAGTAGTAGTAGTAGTAATAATAATAGTAGTAGTAGTAGCAGTAGTAGTAATAATAGTAGTAGTAGTACCTTCTCCAAAAGTACCAAGAACCTACAGTGATTCTTCACCATCATCATGACCATCTACAGCAGGCTAAGGCCTCAGAAGACAGATTTTCAGCACGTTTCCACCTTCAGGCAGTACAGTATGTCTTTATCTAGCTCCAATAAACCTCTGAAGCAACTTTCTGCAAGAACACTTTCCTCACCTACAGCCACGGTCGCGAGCCATCGCCTGTTTGTAGGAGTGGAGGATAATACATGTGGCAGAACCGTCATGCTCAGTTCAGCACTGGCAACTTGGTGCCGCACACACAGCCGCCAAACAAAATCCTGTGTTTGTGTCAGCCTCGTGCTGTACAGAGGATGTAGATTGACTTTGGATTCTGCACTTACCATTGATTGGACAAGTTCCTGTTACAGGAGCCAATGTGCACCATCTTGGCGGACTTGACCCTCCGCCTACCATGAGGCACATCCACGAGCAGCACCCCAGCACCCCGCACCCGCTGTGAGCGTTGATTAGTTCTAATTTCGCCCGGTGCTGAACAATGATAGGGTTCGGGAATAGGCGGGCGGGACTCGAACCTGGGTGTGTGTGTGTGTGTGTGTGTGTGTGTGTGTATATATATATATATATATATATATATATATATATATATATATATATATATATATATATATATATATATATATTAATATAATATTATGCCGATTAATCAGTAATCGGTAATCAGTCCTTTAATCGCCGATTAATCGGTACCATTATTATTTTCTGTCTTTTATAATACATTGTACATAACACAATATTAATAATGTTAATGTAAGGATGGTGATGTTACCAAAACTCTAATACCTTTCCACAGCATTTATTTCCAACAAATCCCTATGCAAATGTATATTATGTAATTCAAATTGATATATAAAATTATGATATGAACTGAAGCACTGGTATTTGCTTCAACTTTGAAACTAGAAAAAAAAATCAACATATTACTTTATATTACAACCAAGAAATATATGCCTATTTCAACTTGTTAGCACAGTAACTGAGTAATGTCCTTCACCAAGCCTGCCGTGCATATGGAAATAAGTTATTGTAATATATCATGAAAAGTATATAACTAGACAAGTGATTTTACTCAGCACTTGAAGTTAAACACTCTTAAATTGTAATGTAAAAACATTAATTGGGTAACATCCTTCACCATGCCTGCCGTGCATAAGACAGTAAATTAGTAGAAGACTTAAGAGATTGATAAACTTTCTGTACACTATCATTTCTAGTAGCATCTAGGATCACCACAAGAACGAGAAAACTGGCAAATTCTAACATATTAAAATCAGGATGTTTCCACAAATCCAGGATGTTTCCACAAATTACTAGACGTATTTGTTCTCCATACAGGAGATGACAGTTGGGCAGTAAACAAAGTTGTAAACATGAGGGTTACGGTATGTCTTTAACTTTGGTATCAGTGTCAGTAATTAGTGAAGATTAATCACATTAACAATTTATAAATAATCGGCCGATTAATCGGTATATATGAACTGAAGCACTGGTATTTTACTTCAACTTTGAAACTAGAAAAAATCAACATATTACTATATGTACAACCAAGAAATATTATATGCCTATTTCAACTTACTTAGCTTCAGTAACTGAGTAATGTCCTTCACCAAGCCTGCCATGCATGGAAATAAGTTATTTAGCAATATGTCCTTGAAAAGTATATAACTAGAACAGTGATTTTACTCAGCACTTGAAGTTAAACACTCTTAAAGTGTAATGTAAAAACATTAATTGGAAGGTAACATCCTTCACTACCATGCCTGCCGTGCATAAGACAATAGAATTAGTAGAAGACTTAAGAGATTGATAAACTTTTTCTGTACACTATCTGACTTTAAGTAGTAGCATCTAGGATCACCAGAACAGAAAACTGGCAAATTCTAACATATTAAAAATCAGGATGTTTTCCCACAAATCCAGGATATTTCCACAAATTGCGAACGTATTTGATTTCTCCATACAGGAGATGACAGTTGGGCAGTAAACAAAGTTGTAAACATAGGGTTACAGTATATCTTTAACTTTGTGGTATCAGTGTCAGTAATTAGTGAAAATTAATCACAACAATTTATAAATAATCTGACCGATTAATCGGTATCGACGATTATTGATTCACCGATTAATCGGTAATCGGTAATCAATGCAAATTGCTTATCAGTTGCAACCTAATATATATATATATATATATATATATATATATATATATATATATATATATATATATATATATATATATATATATATATATATATATATATATATATATACTCTCTCTCTCTCTACACACATAAACGGAAAAACAGCCAGCCAAATTTAAAAACAAAACAATAAAAATACGTGATTGCAGAAAACAATAGAGACGCTGAATGAAAACACGCGAGGTACACGTCAGGAACATAAAAGATGGGGGCAGCAGGTCACGAGGTAAGACAATTAAAGGTGAGGCAGGTAACAGTGTGGGGTCAAGGTCACCACACACACACCTACCACCACACACACACACACACACACACACACTGATAGCCCTCCACACCCCGATAACACCCCTACCTCCACTTACCTCATACCCATCTACACTTCCCTACCCACACACCCCACTCATATACAGTCCCATCCCCTAACCCACCTCAATCACCGTCCACCCCCTGACTCTACATTCCACCTTCCCCCTCATACAGCCACCCACATACATGCCACCACGCCCACACTTCATGAAAACGCACTGACCTTCACCCACCACAACCACCACCCACCACCTCCATCTCCACCATCACCATTTTGCTAAATTCTCTATTTCACCTCCCACGCTCAGATTATCCCCTCTGTTTCTTTCCCTCCGCCTCCTCCCACCACCACCACCACCACCACTTTGTATGCTCTCCTCCGCCTGTCTTTAACCTAGATTGCATATGATGATGATGATGAAAAAATAATGATGAAAAGAGTATACACATTTCATTCGACAACTTCTCTCTCTCTCTCTCTCTCTCTCTCTCTCTCTCTCTCTCTCTCTCTCTCTCTCTCTCTCTCTCTCTCTCTCTCTCTCTCTCTCTCTCTCTCTCTCTCTCTCTCTCTCTCTCTCTCTCTCTCTCTCTCTCTCATTTCAGGTACAAAAAAAGCAAGTGCCGTGAAAATGTATATTAACGATTTATTGCATATAAATCACAGCATGCAGTCATATTCAAAACAGCATGACACACTGCTGTGACGCTGGCTATTTCGAATATTACCTGGTATGTAATTTACTCGCAATAACATAAAAATACATTTATTTGCATTTGCCAGAGCCAGTGTCTTTTATGTACCTGAAATGAAGAGATCAGATTATGGAGGCATTCAAAGGACAGAGTGCGTTCAGTATGGTCGGACTGTGGCGTTTGATGCAAGAGTGTTTTTGCGTGTGCGTGTGTGGTACATGATCGATGCAAATTGGAATGGAAGTGGAGTCTGATGGTTTGTGTATACATAAACATTCACATATACATTGTTGTAAAAAGCACTTGAATAAATTACCACCACAGTTGATTTTTTCATGCAATCGTGAACTAACAATGCGCGTAATCGCCACATCTACGCCACGTAACCAGCGACATGAGGGAAGTTTGGTGACAACACAAAAACAGGAAAGGCAGTCAGATTCAGACAACGATGCTGAGATGCTCCAGGAGGAAAATGTCCTTGATAGGTGGGCCGATAGATGGATGATGCAGTTCAATATCGACAAACGCAACGCGTCGGCACTTTAGTAATGAAGCAGCCAATAACCGCCGAAGTAATTACACTCAGCCTAACACACCCCTTGAACACACTAGCCAGGGATTTGGGTGTGCGTGTGAGCTCTGACCTCCGACCCATAACTTAATGTATTATCGCTGAAGCCGCGCAAATAGAATCTTCGGTTTTATTTCGAGAAAGCATATGCAACCATAGCTCGAAGTTATCCATAAGCTGTATCTGGCTCTCGTTAGGTACACCTGGACGATGCTGTTCAGTTTTGGCGCCCTTGTCACCAGGAAGGACATGCGATTCCCTTGAAGAATACAGAGAGGAGGATGACCAAATTGATCTAGGGACTTGAACTACTTACACTACGGAGACAGACTAAAGCGACTCATTGTGCATTCCTTAGCAGAGACGTAGACTGCGCGGGTATCTAATTGAGGTGTTCAAAAAAGATTAAGGGATTAACAAGCGCGATCTAAAGGAAGTGCATATATTAATGATTGATGATGAGAGAACACGCAGTAGTGGGTGTAAGTTAGGACAAGTTCCAGGTTCAAGGAAAGGAATATGTAAAAACTGGTTGAGGAACCTTTGGGGAGAGTGCTGAATGGCTGGAGCAAACTGGTGGGTGTGTAGTTAGAGGCAAACACAGTCAGGAAACTTTTAAGCGGAGACTAGATGCTTTTATGGGCGGGAAGGGAATTTGGTGGGCGACCCATCTTCAGGAGCTGCCTTGTGGGGGCCGTCTGACCATTCGTAGTCTCCCATATACTGGTGTCCTTCCCTTCCTTTACCTTCCCTTCCCTCCCTATCCTTTATCTTCATCCATCATCCACTCTCTCTCTCTCTTCATCCATCATCCACTCTCTCTCTCTCTCTCTCTCTCTCTCTCTCTCTCTCTCTCTCTCTCTCTCTCTCTCTCTCTCTCTCTCTCTCTCTCTCTCTCTCTCTCTCTCTCTCTCTCTCTCTCTCTCTCGTGAGCAATGCCAAATAAGGAGAGAAAAGAGTGGATGAGGGGAAGATGACAGAGTGGAAGAGGAGAGAGGAGGAACAATGTGGAGGTGAGGGGGGAGGAAGGGAGATGGAGGATGAAGGGGGGGCTGCTGAAAAGGGAATTGAAATGGATGGGGTACGACTCAGGAAAGGGAGGGCAGGGAAGGGAAGGAGCAAAGGGAAAAAAAGGAAAAGGGAAGGGATAGGCAGAGAAAGACTAGAGAAGGGAAGAGGATGGGATGGGATATAGGATGGGCGGAGGAGGAAATGGGGTGGCAGAGGAATGTGTGAAGGATATGGCGTGGGGAGGGATGAGTGGAGGTGAAGGAAGGGACATGGAAGGGGTGACTGGTGGGGCGTAGAGGGGAGGGAGAATGGGGGTGGAGGGATGGGTGGAAGGAGGACAATGATTGAAGGAGGAAGAAGGGAGAGGGGAGGGATGAGAGAATGACGAGAGAGAGGGGGGGAGGGGAGATGGGGGGAGGATGTGTTACTCTCCCTCTCAATCTCCTTCTCCTTCTTCTTTTTCTCCCTCTCCTTCTCCTTCCCCCTCTCTCTCCATTTCCATCCCCCTCTCCTTTTTCTCCCTCTCCTCCTTCTCCCTCTTCTTCTCCTCCTTCTCTTCCTCCCTCTCCTTCTCCTTCCCCCTCTCTCTCCAATACCATCTCACTCTTTCTACAACAACTTAATTTTATTGGAGTTGATATATATCCATAACAATGACACAAATACAAGGGGATGATCAGTTTTTTTTCTTAAGGTTATGGGGGTAGTTAACAGGTGGCACTGATACAGCCACCCAGCGACCACCATACAGATCCACCCCGTCACCCTCAGCACCGCCCCTTAACCCACTCCACAGGGTTATAAAAGGTGGTGAGTGTTCGTTGCGTTGGTGAGTTGCTCTGCGGTGCTTCTTCCTTACCTGCCAACTTATTCTTCTACTTTCTTACGTACTCTTAATGTAATGCTGCTTAAGTGGTCGTAGTAAGTAAGTTGAGGTGGTAGTAGTAGTAGTAGTAGTAGTAGTAGTAGTAGTAGTAGTAGTAGTAGTAGTAGTAGTAGTAGTGTCATTGGGATTATGTTATTTTAAGAAGATACCAAAGAAATTACTACTATTGCTATTACTACTACTACTACTACTACTACATCTACTACCACTACTACTACTACTACTACTACTATTAATACGTGTTTACAAGCAGATTACGTATTTTGTCTGTTAAATAGATATAGACAGATAGAGAGAGAGAGAGAGAGAGAGAGAGAGAGAGAGAGAGAGAGAGAGAGAGAGAGAGAGAGAGAGAGAGAGAGAGAGAGAGAGAGAGAGAGAGAGAGAGAGAGAGAGAGAGAGAGAGAGTCACTACCCCCCTTTACTCACTGCTACGCGCCTCACACCTGACTCAGCCCAACACGTTACCTGTGGAGAAAAAAAACACAGGTGAGTAAATTAATAATGATGATGATGATGATGATGGTGTGAAGTGGGAGGGAAAGAGGATGCAAGAGAGGAAGAAGGAGGAGGAGGAGGAGATAAAGAGAGCGAGGAGATAAAAGTTGAGGAAGGAGGAGGGAGATAAAAGAGATGAGAAAGGAGGAGATAATAGAGAAAGTATATTAAAGGAAAGAGATAAAGAGATAAGAACTTACAAAAAAGGAGCAAAAAAGGAAAGAAAGTGCAAAATAAATGGAGAAAATGAAGGAGAAAAACATAGCTGGCAAAATAAATAAAGAAAGAAAAACGAAAAGGAGATGAGGAAGGAAAAAGAAAAAAAAAAGAGAAGGAAAGAAAAGAGACAGAAGAGGAAAAGAAAGGGGGAATTAAAGGGATACGATATGAATGGAAAGGAAGAAAAAGAAGATAGTAAAATTAACAGAATATGAGAAAGTGAAGGTGAAGGAAAGGGAGAAAAAAAAAAGTTAAGGAAAGAAAAAATAAAGAAAAACAAAGAAATGAAAGAAGAGGAAAGGTGAAAAAAAGAAAGAAAAAAAAATTAATAGATGAAAGAAAAAAAATCGGGGAACAATAAACTTACTCATAAGAAAATAAAGAAAAAAATGTAAATAATAAAAAATAAATCTAATTGGATACCTTGGAAGATAAATGGCGTGGAGAGACGAAAAGAAAGGGAAGGGATAATCCTTTTTGGCCCTAATGGTGTGTGTGTGTGTGTGTGTGTGTGTGTGTGTGTGTGTGTGTGTGTGTGTGTGTGTGTGTGTGTGTGTGTGTGTGTGTGTGTGTGTGTGTGTCTCTCTCTCTCTCTCTCTCTCTCTCTCTCTCTCTCTCTCTCTCTCTCTCTCTCTCTCTCTCTCTCTCTCCGCCGTCTCTCTCTAGCGACTCTCTCTCTTCTCTCTCTCTCCTTCAACCTGTCCCTCCCCTTCTCTTCCTCTCATTTCCTCCTCCTCTTCCCTACTTTTTCCTCCCTACATCCTCACCGTTGATCTCCTTCTCCTCCTCCTTCCTTCTCTACCCTTCCACTGTCCCTCCTTCTTCTCTCCGTTTCCTCCTCCCTCTTCACCTTTTTTTTTCCTCCCCGCACCATCCTGACGATCTCCTATCTTTACTCTCTTTTCTCTTTCTTTTTCTCAACACCATCCTACCCATCCATTCGTCTCCTCTCTCTCTCTCTCTCTCTCTCTCTCTCTCTCTCTCTCTCTCTCTCTCTCTCTCTCTCTCTCTCTCTCTCTCTCTCCTCTCTCTCTCTCTCTCTCTCCACACCTTTCTCTATTCTTTCCCTCCTTGACTTCTGCCTCCTGTCTCCTCCTCCTCCTCAACCTCCTCCTCCCTCCTTCCCCAGCTCCCTCTCTCCTCTCTCTCTCTCTCTCTCCTTTCTCTTCTTTCCCTCCTTGAGCTTCTGCCTCCCTGTCTCCCTCCCTCCCTCCCTCCAACCTCCTCCTCCTCCTCCTTCCCCCAGCTCCCCCTCCATCAAAAGCCATTAATTCCATGTATACACGGTACCCCTAACTTCTCCTCTCCCCACTCCTTTCTTTTTCCTTCCTTCCTCTCTCCTCCGCAGAGATAAAATTCATAAGCTTTACAGGAGGAGGAGGGTAGAGTGGAAGTATTGAGTACGCCCCTCCTAACTTCTCCCCTCTTCCCCTCCTTTCATTTTTCCTTCCTTCCTCTCTCCTCTCCACAGAAAATGTAAGAGGCGAAAAGAAGGAAAGAAAGTGAGTGGGAGGAGAGAGTAGCTGTAGTAGTAGTGGTGAGAAAATGTAGTGAAAAGGAAAGTAGTGAAGTAGTGGTGAGTGAGTGGTGAGTGGTGGTAGTGGTGAGTGAGTAGTAGTAGTAGTAGTGAGTAGTGAGTAGTAGTGAGTAGTAGTAGTAGTAATAGTAGTAGTAGTAGTAGTAGTAGTAGAAGTAGTAGTAATAGTAGTAGTAGTAGTAGTATTAGTATTAGGAAGTAGTAGTAGTAGTAGTAATATTAGTAATGGTAAAATGGTAATAGTAGTAATGGGAGGAAGAGGAGGAGGCAAAAACCTCGCCAGACACACCGCAAATGAGGTCAATGATACACAGGTGGATGTTAGCGCCAGAAGGTTTTGGACTCTTGGACAAAGGCATGCTTTGATCCCATGGCCCCATTGCCACAGACACCTGACCCTCGATGCAGCCCACGGAAGAAATGAACAAGAGAAAAACAGAGTGTATGAAAAAAGAATTCAGAATGTGAACCGGGGCTCCTTCACCCCTCTAGTCCTCACGACGTCGGGAGGGATGGGACCAAGGGCGCAGAGCTTCTACGCAAGACTCGCCGAGACACTGACGGATAAGAAACAACAGCCAAGAAGCAGTGTGGTCGCCTGGATGAGATACAGGCTGTCCTTCTCCCTCCTGAGGTCAGCCTTGGGTCTGCCTGAGGGAACATAGTCACCTGCACCCAAAACCACCCATTGCCGACCCTGGACTTAGGAGGCAGTGGTTGGTATATTGGCGTATCAACCAAAGGCTCCTTGTTAACTTGAGAACAAAATGTTTAATAATGTTTGTAATACTAAATAAAGATGTTTCATCTGACCAGGGAGTCATTGGTGGAAGTCAGGGCCAATGAATTGCTTTGTGAAAGGATATGAGGAAAAGATACCTCTCTAGCCAACGCAATTCCCCACAATGGATGAAAGAGCCGTAGAAAAAAAAGTAGTAGTAGTAGCAGTAGTAGTAGTAGTAGTAAAAAAGTAGTAGTGATGATAGTAACAGTAGTATTAGTAGTAGTAGTAGAAGTAGTAGTAGTAAGTAGTAACATGAATTGGACCGTGGAGTATCTTTTATTATGTAGTAGTAGTAGTGAAGTAGTAAAAGTAGAAGTGGTAGTTAAAAGCAGTAGTAGTTCTAGTATGAAGTAGTACCCAGTAATGTAGTAGTAGTAGTAGTAGTATTAGTAGTAGTAGTAGTAGTAGTAGTAGTGAAGTAGTAGTAGTAGTAGTAGTAATAATAATATTAGTAGTAGGAGTAGTATTAAAAAAAAAAAAGGAAATTAGTAGAGTGATGAATGAGGCCAAACAGTACAGGTCCCTTAACATGTTACCAAACACTCCCAGCAGATAAGGTGTTAAATTGACTCCTAGCGAGGCAGGGAGACGACCCACCCTGAAGACGAGGAAGAGGAGGAGGACAGGGCGCACAAAAAAAGAATAGCAGAAGAAAGAGAGGAAAAGAATATGTAATGAGATAAAAGGAGAAGAGGAGAGGAGGGAACGAGAAGAGGAGAGGAGAAGAGAAGAAAGAAGCAGAAAGAAGACAAATAAGAGGATAAAAAAGGAGAAGGAAGAGAAGAAGAAGAAGAAAACGAAGAGGAAGTACAGCAAAAGAAAAGAAGAAGAAAGGAAGAATATGAAGGAGGAAGAAGAAGGGGAGGAGAAGGAAGAGAAGGAGAAAGGGAGAAGGAGAAACAGTAGTAGTAACACACACACACACACACACACACACACACACACACACACACACACACACACACACACACACACACACACACACACACACACACACCTGTACGGTAATCCAATATCAGTCAATCCTCTTCCCTCCACCGTAATCTTACCTTGCCTCACTTCCTCCCTCCTCACCGCGTCCTTGGAGAGAAAAAGTAGGTAACACTCTCTCTCTCTCTCTCTCTCTCTCTCTCTCTCTCTCTCTCTCTCTCTCTCTCTCTCTCTCTCTCTCTCTCTCTCTCTCTCTCTCTCTCTCTCTCTCTCTCTCTCTCTCTCTCTCTCTCTCTCTCTCTCTTCCACCACTTATTATTGCTACTATTGTTTTTCTTCTTCTTCTTCATTTTCTTCTTCTTCTCCTTCTTCTTCTTCTTCTTCTTCTTCTTCTTCTTCCACCTCCTTATGCTCCTTTCATCATAGATCCATTATAAACACACACACACACACACACACACGATACCTATTCTCAAAGCTAACATACCTTACGTACACAAATCTCTCTCTCTCTCTCTCTCTCTCTCTCTCTCTCTCTCTCTCTCTCTCTCTCTCTCTCTCTCTCTCTCTCTCTCTCTCTCTCTCTCTCTCTCTCTCTCTCTCTCTCTCTCTCTCTCTCTCTCTCTCTCTCTCTCTCTCTCTCTCTCACACACACACACACACCTTTCACTAATGATTGACAGCTACGTGATAACACTCCTCCTCCTCCTCTTCTTATCTTCTCCAATCTCCTCCCTCTAAGTTTCATTATTTTCGTCCTCTCTTACTGCTTCTTCTTCTTCTTCTTCTTCTTCTTCTTCTTCTTCTCCTTCCTTTATTGTGTTCTTCAGTCCTTCCACTTTCTTATTTCTCACATTTTCTATTCTGCATTTCCTCATTTTTCTTCTTCCTTCTCCTCTTCCTCCACAAACAGCCTCGTAAGGACCAGCAGGTCTGCTGTAGTTTGTTCTTCCTTTGTGTTTCTTTGTGTTCCGTCTCTTGTCTTGTCTTCTTTCTCTCCTTCACTGCCTTCCTATGCCTCCTCATTTTCATCACTTCTGTTGTTTCACCTTCTCTTATTCTTACTATTATTACTATCTTCTTTTACTTCCTCGTCCACCTACTTTTCTTTCTCACCTTCGTCGTTTTCTTATAAGCAAACCCAAAGAAGATGACGAACACAAAACTTCAAACTTATCATTATTATTTATTTTTCAACCATTGCTCCCTCATGTGAAAACCTCGAACCCAGAACACTCAAGACAGACGGACAGACAGACAGACACTCACGCCGGTATTCTAAGCTCACCCAAGATACAGATGCTAGTGGTTATATTCTTAAGCATTTCTGATTGCACAGAGTCCACCTAATGTTGACAAGGCTTTCGGCGTAGGAGTTTGGGCATTTCAGGGGAGGTGGCTTAGCTTTTTATAATGACCCTGGTGAGTGATCTGACCCTTCTTCTGTACCATGAACCTAGAACACACATAATTGACAAGGCTTTCGTAGGAGTTGTGGGCATTTCCAGGGATAGCTTTATGACCCTGGTAGGGTTTAGTATCTTCTATACCATGAACCTAAAAACACATTTGATTGACCAGTCTTTCGTGGGATTTTAGGCATTTCCAGGGAAGTAGCTGTGAGAAGCCCTGTTGGTACTCTGACCAATAGCCTTCTGTACCATGAACCTAGAAAACACACATTTGACAGAGCCTTTCGTGGGAGTTTGGGCATTTCCGAGGGATAGCGCACTATGACCTGGTAGTAGTCTGACCCTTCTTCCGTACCATGAACCTAGAAAACACACATTTTGACAAGGCTTTCACGTAGGAGTTTTGGGCATTTCAGGGATAATTTCATGACCCTGGTGGTAGGTCTGACCAACTATTCTTCTGTGAAGAACCTAGAAAACACCTGATGACAAGGCTTTCGTAGGAGTTTTGGGAGTATTTCAGGGATAGCTTTATGACCCTGGTGGTGGTCAGCTATTCTTCCGTACCATGGAACCCTAGAAAACTTACCCACAATTGACCAAGGAAGGAGCTTTCGTGAGGAGTTTTGGGCATTTCCAGGGGTAGCTTTACTTGTTGACCCTGGTGGTAGTCCTGACCCTTCTCTATTACCACGAACCTAAAAAGCACACTCATTCTAGAACCCGAGTTGATCTTTTCGTAGCCTTGGAAATTGTTGATGTGCGAGGCGGAAGCGTCTGAGAACCCCGAACTTAATGTTGCTCGCCACGCTGGGCTGTCTCTTGGACCCGAACTGAAACTTGTAATTGATGTTTTAGTTCTTGCTGTTTCTAAACGTTTTATGGGATGGTGCTATAGATGTTTATTGCTCTTTGTTGCGCTGCTTCTCCTGGGGTGGAACTGTTTGTGTGGTACTGGTCGATAATGTTTAGTTTTGCTTCATACATAAATTTATCAATGGCTCGCTGAAGTGCTTGCCTGTTGGTGGTGATGGAAATGAAAATGTTAAGACTTGCTCGCGTGATGAAGGAATGTGTGTGTGTGTGTGTGTGTGTGTGTGTGTGTGTGTGTGTGTGTGTGTTACAAGGCATCTACTTATAGTTTATACATTTTTCATCGCAAATGTATCACAAAAATTCCCGATCTTTATGACTTAGCATATTGAGTATCGCTTTCTGTTCACACACACACACACACACACACACACACACCTACCTACACACTCGGCTTATGTAATGGGGCAGGGGACAGCACCACCACCACACACCATCAGTCGCCATTACCCGCGCCGTTAACCAATAAAGCGATGACACAATCCGCAACGCACTAAACACCCCGCAGGCTGTGGCTGCATAGCTCGCCGCTCTTACAAGCAGCCTCTCCTCCCTCGCCCATCCCCTTCACACCAAGTGCCGGGAACAGCAATCTACCTACCACGACCCGCTGCCCGTCACCCAGACCCTCGAAAGTACCAGCGTCGGAGGCAGTACTCATCATGGGCGTTTGTTTCAGCGGGGCGTCAATCTGGCCCCGCCCCGACGCCCACTAAGGGGACGTCTGCAAGGCGTGCCCCTCCGCCCGCTTATGGCAGTGTCAGGGGCAGCCACAGCGCGGGTATTTTCGCGCCTTGAAACAAAGCCATCGCTGCCGCCGCAGACACGTGCTGCGGCGGCATATGCTAACTTGTCAACTGGCCGACGCCCACCGCTGAGTGCCGAGTGCTGAATCGCCCAGCCGCCCAGGGGAGCCCAAATAATAACAAAAAGGACAGCAGTGCCTGTGGCTGTCCTGTAGCCCTGGAGTCACCAGGTCACCGGCTCAGGACTGTGTCCAGAGCTGTCATGTGGACAAAAGCGTGTCCACAGGTTATCTTACCAACAAAAATATTTTCAACGTGCCTGAATTAGAAGTCTTGGCTCTGTTAACCTTCAGTACATTCAGTGTCAGGGAAAATCTAAATGTGGGATTGATGTGAAGAGGTAAAAGCTTTGGGTGAGATGATGCACCACACTGGGGCAGGCTGAACCAGTAATCTCGTTGTTGCTATGACCAATTGACCTTGCCCAGGACGAGGCAAGTTTTAATTGCACTTTTAATTACAGATCTGTACCGCTGTTGTGTGCACCAGACAGGGCGTGCTGACAACTTGGCGTGTGGCGGCCTGCTGACAACACTGAGGGCGCCACGCCCAACGCACCACAGCCACCACAACACCTGTTTTATCAGACCTCCACATCCCTATATCCCCACCCACCACAACCCCTCAAACCTTCCTTATCCACTTCAAGCCTCCCCACCCCTGCCTTAAATCCTCGACCACCCAAACACTTCAACTTCAACCCCTCACCTCTTCACCCCCAAAACCTAAACCCTAAACCCCAACCCCCAAGACCCTTTAAACCTCATCCCTCTTACATCCAAAACCCAAATAAGACTCAAACCTCTCCCCACTACTCCTCCCCCAAGCCCTACACCTCTCAAACTATGTCCTAGAGCTTGATGCCACACTTCCCCCTTACACCCTTTCCTCTCCTCCTCCTCCTAAAACAAGCCTAACCTTGACGAGTCTTTTTATTCCCCGTCAATTTTGATTACGATTTTCCGCCGAGTGGATGCCGACTGTGTGCTGCGTAGGACTAACAGGAGGAGGAGGAGGAAGGAGGAGGAGGAGGAGGAGGAGGAGGAGGAGGCGAAAGAGAAAGAGGAAGAAGAAATAAGGACGAGGAGGAAGACAATGACGTGGAATAAAATAAATAAATCTCTTTCTCTTTCACACACACACACACACACACACACACACACACACACACACACACACACATGTAGCCCTCCCCCCCTACACACACACACACACACGTTCCCCACCCACCCACACACACACCTAATGAAAGGCCGTATCGGTGCAAGCGCTAACAGGCCCCGCGGCTGCACCCTGGCTTGTTGGGCGTCACCAGCGGCAGCATGCGGCAGGGGCGTGAACAGTGCTGACTGACACGTGATGGAAGGGACACGAAGGGAGAGACGAAGGGGTGGAGAGAATAATAGAGGAAGGTGAGAGAACATAATAGGTAGATGTGCGTCAAAGGAAGGGAAAGGCTTAGAAGAGAAGGGAAGGGAACAAGAAGGGAAGAGTGATAAGGGTCATGAAAGGAAAGGGAAACGACGAAGGGGAAAAGGGAAGAGAAGAGACCAAAGTGACAGAAGAGGGGAGGAAGGTGAGCGGTCAAGAAAAGGGAGGAGATAGAAAAGGGAAAGGGACGGAAGAAAGGATAAAGGTAAGGAAAGGGAAGGGACAGGAAGGGAAAGACGAAGGGGAACAGGGAAGAGGAGCGGAAGGTGAGAAAAGGGAGTAGGAAGAACGTTCAAGAAAAGGGAGGAGCTAGAAAAGGGAATGGAGTGGGAAAGGATAAAGGTAAGGAAAGGGAAGAGAGAGGAAGGGAAAGACGAAGGAGAACAGGGAAGAGGTGAGGAAAGAGACAAAATGAGGTAGGAAGATTAAGATTAAAGGAAAGGGGAAGAGGTAGGAGAGGAGAAGGGAAGGGTGTCTAACCAAAGGTAAAGGAAGGGAGAAGAAAAAAAACAATGAAAAGGGAGAGAAGACAGAAAGGGCAGAAAAAGAGGAAGGAGTAGAGAGAGGAGGGAGAATTAAATTGAACGTTGAAGGGGAAGAAAGGAGAAACTAGAAGAAAGGAAGATGAAAATTAAAAAGGAAAGGAAGACAAAGGAGAACAAAAGGAGAAGGGAAGGGTGTCTAGCAAGGTAAAGAAAGGGAAAAACAAAGAAAGACGAAAGGGGCAGAAAAAAGAGAGAGAAGGAAGGAGAGAGGAGGAGAGTGAATGGATTGAACGTTGAAGGAAAAGGAGAAACTAGAAAAGAAGAAAGGGACGGAAATAAAGAGAAAGGAAGACATAGGAGAACAAAGGAGAAAGGGAAGGGTGTCTAGCAAAGGTAAAGAAAGGGAAAAAAAACAAAAGGAAAAGGGAAGACAGAAAGGGGCAGAAAAAAGAGGAGAGGAAGGAGAGAGGTAGAAAGGTGAACGTTGAAGGAAAAAAAAAGAAAGGAAACAAAATGAAAGGGACAGCAGAGAGAGAAGAAGAAGAGGCGTATGGAAAAAAGGAGAGAGGAAAGGTGACAGGAGAATAGGTGAATGGACGTTCAAGGAAAGAAAAAGGTTAAGAAAAGGGAAGAGAGAGAAGGAGAAAGGAAGGCGGAAAATGGGGGTGAAGGAAGAGAGGAAGAAGATGGAATAGAAGAGAGAGAAGAAAGGAAGATGGAGATAGGATAAAGCGAGAGATAAGGACGAGAATGAAATTGGAAAGGATGGGGAAGAGAGGAAGGGAAGCGAGAAGAGAGGAAGGAGAAAGGGGGAAGATATAGATGCAAAGAAAGAGAGATAAAAGAAAATAATGAGGGCAAAAGAGATGAAGGAGAGGAATGAAGAAGAAAATAAGAAGAATAGGGAAGACATAGCAAGAGAGAAGAGATGATAACGAAAATGAGGGTTGGAAAGAAGGAAGAAGAGGGAGATAGTAAAGAAGATAGGGAGGAGAGAATGGGGAAGAGGGAGAATAGGGGGAGAAGATAGGGAGACACTGTTAGATTTTACCTCCTACCCTCTCTCCCCTTTCTGTCAAAGGGTGGGAAGGGGAGGGGAAGGGAGGGAATCAGAAACGTGGTGGGATAACATCAAACCTAATAATATATGAACTCTCTCTCTTATAATCAACGTGTGGATAATTGATTCGGAGAGAGAGAGAGAGAGAGAGAGAGAGAGAGAGAGAGAAGAAAGGACGGATAGGAAAGAATGATGATGGAAGACGGAACCTCTATCAACGCAAATTTCTCCTGTGAACTAAAAAAGAAAAAGAAACGGAAGGAAAATGAGATAAAAGAAAAGGAAACAAAGGAAAAAGGAAGAAAACGAATAAGGAAGAAAGGACGGATAGGAAAAAGGAATGATGATGGAAAGGGAAAGGAAGGAAGAAGAGGAGAGAGAGAGAGGGAGGAGAGGAAGGAAAGAGTAAAGGAAATGAAGAGGAGAAAGAAGGACAGAGAAGGGGAGGAAAAGAAGGAAGGGAAGAGGAAGAACAGGAAGAAGGAAGGAAAGGAAGAAGATGAAAGAGGAAAGAAGGAAAAGATAAATAAGATAAAACTACGAAAGGAAGAACAAAAGACAGGAAGGAGGAAGGGAAGGAGAAGGAGAGGAAGGGAAGGAGAAGGAGAGGAAGGGAAGGAGGAGTGAAAGGAGTGAAGAAGACAGGAAGAAGGAAGGGAAGGAGAGGGAGAGAAAGGAGTGAAGAAGTGAAAGAGAAGTGAAGGAGAAGTGAAGGAGAAGGAAAGGAAGAAGTGAAGAAGACAGGAAGAAGGAAGTGAAGGAGAAGGAAAGAAAGAAGGAAAGAAAGAAAAGAGGAAGAACAGAAAAACAAGAAAGGAAGGAAGGAATTAAAATCAAGAAGGAAAAAGAAGAGGAAAAAGAGGAAAGACAGGAAATGAGAGAGAGAGAGAGGAGGATTCAGTTGTTGATTTAGCTCAGAAATCAATTCGTCTTCCTATACAAACTCTCTCTCTCTCTTCATTAGAGAGAATCATATAACGTGGAAGAGAGAGACAGAGGGTGAGAGAGAGACAGAGAGAGACAGGGTGAGGGGAATAAAACAATTGGACTTATCAATTACAGGGAAAAAGGAAACGTATTGGAGAGATAATAAAATGAAGGGAAGGAAGAAGAAGAGAGAGTGAGGAAAAAAAACCTTTAGATAGATGAAACAATGAGAGGAGGAGAGGAGGAGGAGGGAGGAGGGAGGAGGAGGGAGGAGGAGGAGGAGGAACAGGAACAGAGAAGGCAGAGGAGGAGTCAGAGAAGATAGTGTGTAATGCGAAAGAGAAGAAAAGAGGAGGAGGAGGGAGGAGGAGGAGGAGGCAAAAAAGAGATGGATATTGAAACAAGGGGAAGAAGAAACTGAGATAATTAAGTGAATGAAAAGGAAGATAGATTAGAAAGGGGAGGAAAGAATGGAGAGAAGAAAAGGAAGAGAAGGAGGTGAAAGGGAGATGAAAAGGGAAGAGAGAGAGAGTAAAAGGGAAGACTGGAGAAGGAGGGATTAGAAAAGAAAGGGAAGGTACAGAAATCAAAAGAGGAACAGGCAGAGAAAGGGAAGAAAGGGAAGGGAAAGGAAAGAGAAGGGAAGGGAAGGAAGAAGAAAGGGAAGAGAAGAAAGAAGAAGGAAAGGGAAGGAAGGAAGGGAAGGAGGAAGGAAAGAAGGAAAGGAAGAAAAAGGGAAGAGAAGAAAAAGAAGATAAAAGAAAGGGAAGGAAGGGAAGGGGAAGAGGGAAGGAAGAGAGAGAGGGAAGGAAGGAAAGGAGGGAAGAAATGGGAAAAGGAATGGGAGGGGAAGGGAAGGGGGCGGAAGAGAGGCAAGCAGAAAAGAGGAAAAGGAAGGGAAAAGAGGAAGAAGGGAGGGAAGATAAAACCGATGAGGGAAGACAAGAAGGGCGAGGAGAGAGGAAGGGCAGGAAGGAGGGCGAGGGGAAGGGAGGAGAGGAAGATGAAAAGGAGAAAAAAATAGGAGAGAAAAAGATGAAGGGAAGGGAAGAAGAAAGAAGGAAGGAAGGGAAAAGAGGGGACGGAAGAGAGGCAAGGAAAGGGGAAAAGAGGGAAGGGAAGGAGAAGAGAAGGAAGGAAGGGAGAAAAGAAGATGAAAAAAAGGAAGGAAAGGAAAATCAGTTAGGAAAAAAAGATTAAGGGAGAGGGGAAGAAGAGGAGGCAAAGGAGAGGAGAAAGAAAAAGGGACAGGAGAGAGAGGGGCAGAAATAGGAATAGAGGGAGGAAAGGAAGGAAAGGAAAATGAAAAAGGAAGAAAGAAAAATAAGTTAGGAAAAAAAGATAAAGGAGGGAAGAAGAGGGAAGGAAGGGAAAGGGGGGACGACAGAGAGAGCAGGAAGAGGAATAGAAAAAAAGGAGGGAAGGAAGGAAGGAAAAAGGAAAATTGAAAAAGGAAGAGAAGGGAAAGTAAGTTAGGATTGAGATGAAGGGAGGGGAAGAAGAAGGGGAAGAAGGGAGGGGAAGGAAAGAGAGGGACGGGAGGGGGCAGGAAGAAGAAAAGAGGGAAAGGGAAGGGAAGGGAAGGAAGGAAGGGAAAGGAAGATGAAAAGGAAGAGGAGGGAAAGTAAGTTAGGATTAGGAGATGAAGGGAGGAGAAGAAAGAAGAGGGGAAGAAAGGGAGGGAAAGGGGAAGGAAGAGAAGGGACAGGTTGAAGGAGAGAGCCAGGAAGAAGAGGATAAAAAAGGAAGAGTAAAAGGAAGATGAAAAGGAAGAAAAGGAAAAATAAATTAGGAAAAAAAGAGATGAAGGGAGGGGAAGAAGAGAGGAGAATGAAGAAGGGAAAGGGGGGACAGAGAGAGAGCAGGGAGAGAAAAAAGAGGGGGAAGGGGAGGAGGGAGTGAACAATATAACATGTCGATAGTGGAAGCAATAAAAATAATAAGAGTCACATTCAGTTATTCATATTATTATTACAAGAAGGACACTCAAAAGGTTAACTTATAATGTGATGATGACATCAATAAATCATTCACTTTACTTCATCAACAATTCAACTTTATTTATTTTTTTTGTTTATTTCTACCTTGTGAAAGAGTGAGAATATGTAGGAAAAACAATTACTTAGAAAGGGAAGGGGAAGGAAGGAAGGGAAGGAAGCGAATGGGAGAGTAGAAGGACCGGAAGGGAAGGAAAGGACAGAAGGAAAAGGCAAACAGAGAATGGGAGAGGAAGGAAAGAGGAAAGAGGGAGAAACACACACACACACACACACACACACATCCCTCCTTAGCCTCCCGCCATTTGCTGCAGTCCCCCAAAACACGCGCCCAGGGAACCGTTTTCTCCATACGTTTCAGCGTGGAAGAACACAAAGAGTCAGTGCTAACTCTCATGTGGTGAGGAGGGGAAGGAGGAAGGAGGGAGGATAGGGGAAGAGGTGGAGGGAGGAGGGAGGAGAGAGGAAGGAGGAGTCAGAGGAGGAAGTACTCGGGAGAAAAAGGTGGAGGGAGGAGGAGGAGGAAATGGAGGGAGGGACAAGGGAAGAAGTGAAGGACCAGAGGAAAGGAAAGGACCAGAAGAAAGCAAGCAGAAAGGAAGGAAAGGAAAGGAGGAAAGAAGAGTGAGAAAGATACACACACACACACAATTAGGCCCTTCCCCCAGCGTTGGAAGAGGCTACAAAATTATAACTCGTGGTGAGGGAGGAAGGAGGGAAGGAAGGAGGGATGGGGAAGAGGGGGAGGGAGGAAGGAGGAGGGAGGAGGAGAGTGGAGGAGGAGAGTATAGGGGAGAGGTGGAGGAGGAGGGAGGAGGAGAGAATGGAGGGGGACAAGGAAGAGGAGAGGAGGAAAGAAGAAGGAAGAGATGGAAGGAGGAGGGAGGAGAAGTGGGAAGTAGAGGGAGAGAGAAAGAAGAGGAGAGAGGAAGGGAATCCTGGAGAAAAGATTGGAGGAGGGAGGAAGGGAGGAGGAAGTGGAGGGAGGTGGAGAGGGAGGAATAGAGGAGAGATGGAGGAGGGAGGGAGGAGGGAGGAAGGGAAGTGGAGGGGGGGAGAGAGAAGGAAAGAGGAGGGGGAAAGAAAAAGAGATGGGAAGGAAGGAAGGGAGAATAGAAGAGATGAAGTGAGTACATTTTTAAGTCAGTCTGTCATTTCCTTTAAAAGGCAAAGGTACTTCAAAGGACATTTTTAAACAACAGAATGGATGACAATAGAGTCAGACAAATTTTGAAGATACTCTGATTTTTATTAATAATTTTCATACACATAATTAATGCACGAATGAGCATGGAGTAGTATGAAGATACTTACAATGACGATTTTTAACAATGGTTTTAAACACCCAGTGCAATATTGGAGGATGAGTGCAGATGTATTATAGGTCCACATGGCCCGACAGACCTCAGACAAAATTTTAAAACATAAGAATAGGTTGTACAATAGACAATTAAAATAAAAGTCCAGTAAGCCAGGGGATCAAGTAAAAAATGAAAATCAGTTTGAGAAAATACTCAGGTATATAATTTTTTATCGTGAAGAGTAATACAGATTAAACGTTAATTATATGGGATTACGATACAACTGCAATCGTCGAATAGATTATTGCTTCAGACTCGAATCAATTTGACAAATCTCTGAGCTGCATGTTTCACAAAGCGGCGAAGTTGCGTAGCCAGAAACTGCTCTTGAGGGAAAAAAACACCTTTGACACTGTCACCCGCCGACACTTCACTGCCTGCGGCGATAACAAGTCGACTGTGCTGATGAACTTTACTTAATTATTTGGTTTTGTTGATGAGCTGGTTTTGAATTAACAAAGCAGATTACAAAACATTTACTTGCAGACACAAGTCATCCTCATAGCACATTAAAATACTATAATGACTAAGCGCGCCGCCAGCATGAACTGGTATTAAAGGAGCCAGGAAGTCACTCGTCGGAGTGTCTTGGCTCCCACGGTGATACAGAATCGCGCTCAACACAGTACGATAGCGTTGCCGTTATCTGTAAGGGCGGACAAAAGATTTGAATCTTCAGATGCTTGTGCTTCCTGTCTCTACTGTAAAGGCTGGAGACATGAAGGCATTGAATAGTGCTTTGGAGGCGTATCGATGCCTTTAATACATACTATTGCTTGTCTAAATAAAGAGGGATGTTAATAGGGCTTTGGTTGCTTAACAGAGCCGGGTAGGACATGTAACAATAAGTTTTCAAGTTAAATAAAGTTCAGATTCAACAAAGATACATAGAAGCAAGAACTGGTTTACAATAAGAGTGGCGCTTAGAAGTTTGTAGTAAGTCAGGAAGACAGGAGCAGGTGATGTGATGGAATTAGAGCATTAGCCGGAGCAGGACGAAATACACTACCATCAGACCGAGGTTGAGGACGTTTAGAAAGAGCAACTTTGTACTACAGACACCTATATGAATGGCTGAAGAAAATAATGATGTGATGTTGGTGATGATGATGTAGAATAAAGAAAGGGTTCATTACCTCTTTGATACAAAAGCAAAACTACCAAGTGAAATAAAAGAAAAATCCCTAAAATTCATAGTTATATAAAATCAATGAGATACAGCGAACAAGTCACTTACCTAAGGACATGAGCTGTGTTCGTGATCCACGCCTCAGGCCCCAGTCATCTTACCTGAAGACCAAAAAAATAGAGGATTAAAATAATAATATATATAATAAAGAAAAAAAAACACATGGAAAGAAGTGCATGTGTGTGTGTGTGTGTGTGTGAAAAACCAAAACAAAAGGAAAAAAATAGTTGCATTTCTTAACATGCACAGCAAAACAGGTAATGAAAGGTAAATGGGGAATTGGGGTGAGGGAGAGAAGTAAAAGGAAGAAAAGGAGGAAGGAGGAGAAGGAAAGGAGGGAAGGATTAGGGAGAAAAGATACGAAAGAGGAGTGGAGAGAAACAAAGGAAAAGGAAGGAATGAGGAAGGAATGAAAGAAAGGAATAAGGAAGAGAGAATGAGATAAAAAAAGGCGAGAAAGAAAGAGTGGGAGAAGAGAAGATGCGAAAGAAAAGGGAGGAGAATAGGAAGGAAGGAGAACATAGAGGAGTGGAAGGAAGGAAGAGGAGGGAGGAAGAAAGAACAAATGGAGAGAGATGAAGAGAAAGGAGAAAAAGAGTGAAGATGGGAAAAGAAGAATGGCAAAGAGCAATGGAGAAAGAAAAGAAACAAAAAAAAACAGGGTGGATGTGATGAAGAAGGAGGAGGAGAGAAGGAGGAGGAGAAAGGAGATGAGAGAGAGGGAGATAAGAAAGGGAGAGAAGAGGCAAAAAGGAGAAAAAGATTAATGAAGAAAAAATAAAAGTGTAGGAGACGAGGTGAAGAGAGAGAGGAAGCTATATCAGAGAAAGGAAAGGAAGAGGAAGTAGGAGGAGAGAGAGAGGTATTAAGATAAAGAAAGAAAGAAAGAAAGAAGAAAAACAGAAAAGAAGAAGAAAGAAAGAGAAAGAAGAAAGTTGAAGATGGTGATAGTGTTAGTTAAGGTGGTATTTGAGGAGGAGGAAAAAAAAGGGAGGGAAGAAAGGATGCAGGAGGGGGAGGGGAGGAGAAGAAAGGAGGAGGGCCAGGAGACACACGGACAGGTAAACACAGGTGAGAGCTCCCGTCAAGGACAACACACCACCACCACCACCACCACAACACACATGATCATAAATAACAAAACAGTGATTATGTGCATTCGTCCATCCTTACACACACACACACATACAAAACATTTCTTCATTATTATCATTTTTTAGAGAGAGAGAAGAGAAGAGAGAGAGAGAGAGAAAGGACTACATAGATTACATAGAAAATCAGACCCACAGACCATGGTGGACTTGATGATCTGTCCTTAAAAGTGATTTTGATCAGGCTCAAAACGTTGCATTTCTCTAGATTGATATTAAGTTAAGAAGAAGTGACAGTCGAAACTTATTTTTGAAGGTCAATCGTGTTACACTGGACCACTGATGATGGGAGCTTATTCCATTCTCACTGCAACGTTGGTGAAGAAAGAGGCCCGGTGCAGTCTGGTTACTTGTCTGTCAGGATTTTACGCCATTGTTCCTCGTGCGCAAAGTGTCATCCGATCCTCATGTGTTGATCTGTCTACATTCGGCAAACCAATAGATATTCAAAAACAGTGATCAAGTTTTCCTCAGAGCGACGTTTCTCAGAAAGAACATGTTAAGAGGTAAACCTTTCTTCGTAGGATTTGTTGCTAGGAAAGGATGTTCGTTGTGACATGAACACCTTCGTTGTAATATCCTTTTGCATAATTGAGGAGACAAAACTGCTGTATTCAAGTGAGTCTGACCTGAAAACTGTTGTGAAGGCAGAATGTGCATCTTTGATGGCAAATAAAAAGTTTCTTTCAATGAAGCCAACATTCTGTTATTCGCTTTATTTGCTGCATCGATACGTGCTGTGAAATTTGAGGTTTGACGCGATTTGACCCCAAGTCCTTGACGCGATGAACACCAGGTTTAACGCCGCATTTCGTAATCAAACTTTCCATTCCCTCGTTCCAACAGAAGGATACAAAAGCACTTGTCTACGTTAAAAGGCATCTCCATCTATCAAATAAGCTGAAATTTTTGGTGCAAATCCTCTTGGAGGCTTGCCTGTCTTCGTCGAAGTAAAGAACCGGAAGTTGCAATCTTTGTGGTACAAATTTACTAATGCAGTTATTGAGTCCAACATCACACGTCGTTGATGTAAATAATGGTACTGGAGCCAGAACCAGGCCTGGGGACGCCACTAGTGACAGGCACTTACTCTGGAGTTAAATCCGTCAATCCTGCCTGTTGTCTGTTGCAACTCAGCAATTCACGATCATTGGGTTTACCTGACAAGCCAATACCTGTTGTTTTAATTTGTAAAGTAATTTATGATGCAGGACATCAAACCGCTCTGGAAATCAAGATAGACTACGTCAGTGGTTTGGTGCGTCATAAACAGTGAAGAGGTCGTTATAAAAAGTTAATAAATTTGATAGAGCAGGATCTTTTTGTTCAGGAAGCCGTGAGTCCCAGTGTGGAAGTGGCTTTAAAAACCAACTCTGGTTGTGTGAGTATGCCTCAAGTAGCTTACCTGGCCAAGAAGTTAGACTAGCATGGGCCTGTAATTACCTGGTACTTTTTGTCTCCTTCTCTTAAAATCAGATTGTCACGTTAGCCTTTCAATCTGGGAAGGGACAATGCCTTGTCCTGAGACATAATGAACATCTGATTGTGAGGAGAATGTTCGCTCTTTGTTTCTTTCAGCAGCAAGTTGGATATGCTATCAGGTCAGGACTTTATTTGTTTAAGTGATTTGAGAACTGAGACTTCATCGAGTTTTAGCTCAAAGTTAGACAATGCATACTCAGGATTTACATTAGTACAGGTGTTGGTGGTGGTGGTGGGAGGACTGTTATTAAACACCGAGGAAAATGGTATTTAATGGGTTTGCAACGTGTTGGCTGTCAGTCTGGAGTACTGCGTCGCTGTTTATTAAGGTCCAGGTCCACTTGATCGCCTTTCTATTTGTTTTATGTAACTGAAAGATTTCGGATTAGCTACAGTTGGCTGCAATATTTTCTTCATATCTACGCTTGCCTGATGCACTAATCTTTTTACTCGTCGCCTTGCATCATTGTAAAGTCTAAAAATGTTTCAGGCAGTGCTGGTCTTTCTTTAACCTGTGAACAATTTTCTCTCCTTGACTGAGTGTTTAATTTCGCTGTGCAGCAAAGGTGGACTTTATTAGTGTTAATTCACTTCTCACTTTAGGGACAAATGTAATCACTGCTGAGTGAGTAGTGATTTTAAAGTTGTGGGCGTCCTCTGCATTGCAAATCATCTGATAGTTACATATCTATTAGTTTTTCGTCAGTTCTGAGAAGTTAATGCCTGAAGTGGGCTGCTCTTTTATTTTCAGTCTCGATGTTTGAGCTCTGGTTTGATCAGGAACCAGTGTTCTCCTACCGTGACATTACTGACTAGGATTTATCTTGGGTCGCTATAAGGTCAAGTATGTTATTTTGTCGAGGATTGGTTCAGGAAATGCATTGCAAGCTTAGAGCCTCCTCTGAAATTCAGGACTCACCGACAGTGTGTAGTCCCGATATCGGGGAGGTTAAGACATTTCATCAAGTGATTTTGAGAGGCCTGTAAGTGACAGATATAAATTGAAATGGTGTTTGTCAGTAGGTTGCAAGTGACAAAAATCAAGTTTCTGTCAAACAAAGACAGTTCATCAGGGTACATTTCTTAAACTGCATTCAAACTAAGGACTCTGGGATTATCTTGAAGCTTAATACAAAGTACAGGTTCAATGTTACAGAGTCTATTGCGGTGTGAGGCAGGGATGGAGACGGCGTGGCTGAAAGTCGTTTTTGTTCGGGCGTTACGTACAGCGTTGAGAGCCTTAAATCTGGCTGCCCGATGAGGGAGACAGGTGTATGCCGTCCCTTCAGAAAAAGTCTCTCTGTGTAAGAAAGTCGTTCCAGGCGTTAAAAAATTCGACGTCAAGCTCTCCTACAGAGAGTCTACTGCAAGGCGTTGTTGAGGCAGAAGGCCTTACTGTAAGTCGCCCTCATCCCATGTCCGTGGTAGAAATTCCTGAAATCAAAATATTAGGGGTTTAGTCTTATACTAGATGAGCCTGCAATTACTTGTCCAGCAGTTCCTCAGGCTCAGGTCACGTGGTGACGTCGTTTGTGCCTGTGTGGAGAACAAAGAGAGTGAGTCATTAGAAATGAGACCTCGTCCAGGGCAGCTGTGATGTCGTCAACACCAACTCCAGGATAACAATGGTGCACGCCTACGACGAGACTCTGCAGGCCAACCACCAGTAAGCGAATCATAGAGTCACCGACCAGAAGGTGCTCTGTTCATCCTCCTCAGTATAGCAAATCTGTTAGCAATAAAGTAGGATAAAGCCAAACAAAGGGGCAGGTCTGGCTCCCTCCTCCCACAGGGTGAAGCATTCAGCGTCCAGCTACCAGGTTCCTGTGACGTACCTTCTTTGGTGTGGGCATCGAGTGCAGGTGAGGAGGTGATGAGGCGTCCAATTGCAGGAGAGGGCGACAGTGTTGGATAAACTCCTGCAGAGTATCAACAGTACAGTAGTTCAGTGATCTTCTTCTCGCCAGCCGTGCTTCTTCGTCCTGTTGAAAGGTCTGTTTCCATCTGCTGAGTCAACAGAGCAAGATCTTACAGACAGTCAGTCGTCTGGGAAAAATGACAAATTTCCTGTGCAAGTCAGACATTTCTTCGCGCCATCTTGTGGAGGAGGCCTCCTATATATTGCTTTGCTTTTCTTTTCGTAGGGCAGGACGCGTGCGTGAATAAGCGAGAATAAGTGAGAGAGAGAGAGAGATGGGAAGCGTAGGAGGGAGGAATGGGGATGGGAGGAGGAAGAGGGAGCGAAAGGAAAGGGGAGAGAGGGTGGGAACAGATGGGGAGTGAGGGAAGGAGAGAGACAGAGAGGGGAGCAAGTGAGGGGTAGTAATGAGAGAGAGAGAGAGAGAGGGGGGGCAATGGAGAGGCAGAGAAGAGATGGGAAGCGTAGGAGGAGATGGGGATGGAGGGGAGGAGAAGGGAGGCAGGAAAGGGGGGGAGAGAGAGAGGGTGGGAACGAGATCAGGAGTGAGGAAGGAGAGACAGAGAGGGAGGCAAGTGGGGGTAGTAATAGAGAGAGAGAGAGGGAGGAGGGGCAATGGAGGAGGGAGGCGAAGAGGAGGAGCCAAACACTTGAGAGGGAGGAGGGAGGATTACTGGTCTCTGGGGAATAATCTGGTCAAGTCAGGTCCGCGATGGGTCTGTGCCTGCACATGTGGAAGCAGCAATCAGGTGGAATCTGGAAATATGTCTAAAAGAATGTGGCAGAAGTGTAACATGTGTTTTGTGTATATGGGGTGTATATATATTTTACAGGGCACTTCTGCGAGGGTAGATCTGAGCAGAGAGAGTGTAAAGTAAAAATAAAAGACATGTCTCCTGTCCCAGAAGCACGTGGTCGCGCAGCAAACCTCACGGGCAGCCAACTCAGTTGACAGCCAGCAGTGCAGCACGACCTTGAAACCAGCACACAGCTTTTAACCTAGCCAAGATCTACAATACCAGTTCGAAATTTGCTTTGAGGAGTGGATTCGCAAGCAGAGGTCACGGAGGTGGGAGCCTTGGTTTGAAACCTCAGGGTGAGAACAAGAAGAGAGAGAGAGAGAGAGAGTGAGAAGAGAAAAGCTGTGTGGATGCGTTTTATGTTGAGAAGGAGGAAAGGAGGAGGAGGAGAAGGAGGAGAAGAAAGGGGAGGAAAAGAGTAAGAGCGGATGAGGAAGAAATGAAGAAAAACAGGAAAAAGAAAAATGGGGTGGAGAGGGAGAGGGAAAGGAGAGAAGAGGGGGGAGAGGAAGAAGGGGGAGAGGGAGAAGGAGGGAAGGTTTGCTTACTGGATTGATTCACTGGAGAAAGGGAATGGAAGGGGAGGAGTGGAGGGATAAGGAAGAGAAGAAGGAAAGGAGAGGAAGGGATAGGAAACGAAGGAAAGAAGCTAAGGAAGGGGAGGAAGGGAAGGCAAGAGATGGGAAGAAGACATGAAGATGGAAGAGGAAGGGAAGAAAAAAGACGGAAGGGAGAAAAAGAAGGAGGTAGGAGAAGGAGGAAAAGGAAAGAGAAAAATGTCGGGGAAAGAGGGAAGGAAGGGAAGGGAAGGAAAAGGAGGCGAAAGGAGAAAGGAAAACGAGGAAGGGGAAAGGGAAGGTGGGGAGAGGGGAAGGGAAGGGAACACTCCCGTGCCCTTCAAACAGTCCTTCCATGCAATATTAACAGTTGACGAGATAGATGAAGACAGAGGGAGGAGGAGGAAGGGAGGGAGGGACAAGGAAGAGGGAGGAGGATGGGGAATACATAGGAGAGAGGAGGAGGGAGGGCCCAGGAAGAGGTGGAGGGAGGGAAGAAGGAAGAATTGGAAGAAGGGAACGAAGAGGAGGAGGTGGAGAGGAGGGGAGGGCAAGAGGGAGAGGGATGGAGGGGCAGTGAAAGAGGAGAGAGGAAGAAGCAGAAAAAAGGCGGAGAAGAAAGGGAGAGACAAAGTGAAAGGAGGGAAAATGAAGGGTGGAGAGAGGGAGGAAAAAAAAAAGAATACTAGAAAGAGGAATGGAGGGAGGGACGAAAGAAGTGGAAGGAGGGAGGAGAAAGGAAGATGGAGAAGGAGGGGAAAAAGGAGAGGGAGGATATCTAAGTAACAAGCAGATGGTGACAGGACTCACGATACAAGTCTGGGTGTAATCTGTTACTTCTGTCCGTGAGTCAAATTCTGGATCCCAGTATTGAAAAACCTTTCCAAAGATCAATCAGGATCTAACCAAGTGCTCTTTCTTGAATTCATAGTACAGAAGAAGGTCAAACACCACCACCAGGGCCATAAACTGCCTGGGAAATACACACTCCTGCAGAACCCCAAGCATACATATTTGACAGAGCTCATGGCAGCTTTGACATTTTCCTAGTGGTTGTTTGACCCTTCTGAACCATGTGTCAATATACAGATTGTAGAAACTCATAGGAGTTTTAGACATTTCAGGGGTGGTTCAATAGCCACAATTTGGTGGTTGACCACCTTCTGTACCATGAACCTGCAAGCACTCATTACAACCGACTGACCTCCTTTCGGGTTGGAAATAGTTGACAAAGGAAGGCAGAGGCGTCTGAGTACAGCCATGTTAATACTACAGAGCGATGTCTGGGGAAAAAAAATATAAGAAAGAAATTGAAAGAAAAAAGAAGAAAACAATATGATATAAGAGAGAAGGGAGAAAAGAAAAAGTAGAGAAGAAAGGAGACAAGCAAAGAAACGAAGAAAGAGAAAAAGAGGAAAAATGGAAGATAAATAGAATAGTTAGTAGAAAATAGAAGAAACAAGAAAGGAGAAAAAAGAGGAAGGATAATAATGTTGGAGAAGACTAAAAAAGAGCCAGAAATGGGAAGAAAGAGTTGGGATGAAAGAGAAAGAGCGTAATAAATAAAGTTTATTTCAAGGAGCGTAAAGCAACAAGGCACTCAGGAGTCTTCCTCAAACTATTTTTAGCATTAAGTTGAACCTCATCTTGACTATGCAGTTCGATTCTGGTCACCCCTACTATAGAATGGATATCAAAATGTGTTAGAATCGGTTGAGGATGACGAGGACAGCAGTTCAGGGTTGAAACTTTTACCCATGAGGAAAGACTCAAACAGTTAACACTTTCTCTAGAAAGGCAGAAGGGTGCGTGGAGACATGATCAAGGGTTTATATAAATGGATGAAGGGCTTTAATAAGGGAGATATTCATAGGTTTTGTTGGTAAAGAAGAACCGGGTAGGACCCACAGAAAGTAGCATGGGTTTAAACTGGATGAATTCAGATTCAACAGGGACATAGGCAAAAGAATTGGTTTACAAACAGGGGTGGTGGATGGAGTCAGAATAAACTTGTGATTGCATGTGGTGAGTGCCAATATTTTTTTTCATTACGTTGGATGATTGCTATTGCGCCAGTAGGCATCTTCCCAGTGAGACTGATGGTCGGCCCAAGGAAGCTTCTTCCAGGTGGGGCCTGATGGTCAGCCCAGCCCGTTCTAGCGCAGGCAGCAGATTTTATATTAGCGCCATCTTGCATTGGCTCTGCCCCCCAGACTCGTTCTTGATTCTCGACAGACGGCTTCTCTAAGTCAGGTTGATGAGTAAGGTCTTAGGACCCAGCATGTGGGTAGTTTAAAGCACTCGGCGGTGACTGAAAAATCGAGTGGTAGCGTGGGATTCAGACGCGTCGTCCATCACGCAGTGAATCGCCAGGCCGATGCGCTACCACCACCATACCGCCTACAATTGTCACATTCAAAAATAGACTAGATAAATTCATGGACAGCAGTATTAGGTGGGGTTAGATGATACACAGGAGCTTAGGGTCAAAGGCTGCCTCATCTGGAGCCTACCGGCCTCTTATGAACTCCTGCGTTCTTGTATTCTTATATTCTTATGACATCACAAGTGTAGAATTTCAAACCCAGCGAGGACTGTTTTTGGGCGCATTAAAGGTAATAGCTAAAGGGTAACAGCCGGATATTTATTTTTATTTATTATTGATCTGAGACATCTAGAGGTAAATCAAGTATGTGCTTATCTTTGTATTCATTCATACACCTAGTAACATTCTGTGGAGTCAGTTCACTTATTAGAGTAATTCTATTGTGATAAGCAGTCACAAATTCATCACTAGTAAAAATAAACTAGTAATTTAAGTTTGCTTCCTGAAATATACCATAATAGATAAATATGAAGCTCACGAAGTCACAATAAGTAGCACCTGCTCTACGTAGTAAAAAGTATACTATTTTAGGTATCTGACACCCGCAATATGGCGACTGCTGCTGCCTCGGCTGAACTATTGCCAGATTATCGTACTCAGCCGATTATATTCTGACTTCCTGCCCCAAAACTGTCTTTGGGCTCAAAAACAAACTAATTTATAGTTATCGTTAAAGAGTAAGATCCTGATGTTTCTTGGCAATAGTTAGCGTCAAGAAACCGTTAAATATTGTACCCTGAGTACGACAATCTGGCAACGGTGGCTATACCCGTATTTTTCATATTGTTCTGTTGTTTAATGAATGTTGTGTTCAAGAAAAAGAACTCATAATTTTAGTTTGTTTTGGTTGTAAAGTTCTTTACGAAATACAGAAGTACAAGCATTACCTTTTGACAGGCGTCTGAGATCACTGGATGGCTGCCATTTTCATTGGGTGCCTGATGGTGGCCTGATAGCAGCGCCGGAGTCATAGCTGCGGCATGAGGTCAGGAATCAGGAGCGATGACAGCCTTGAGACCACTTGCTCTCCGGGGCCGACCAGCTGACTCGCCTTCAGGTGCCACAATCTCCTTCTCTTGGCTCCTTCAACCTACCACTCACTCATCTCTCTTCATCTCCTCCTCCCTCCTCCTCCTCCTCCTCCTCCTCTGGCTCCTTTAATCTCCCTACAGTCTAACTTACCTCAATTATAATTTCCTACACGTTTTTGTATGCATTTTTTAAAAGGCCAATGCTAAGTTATTCTTTATTTGTGTTATTCATGTCAATAAAGGCCACTGGTCCATTAATTGGAAATGAGACAAATACAATTTCTCTTCACACCCAAAAGAAAAAGAGTTCATGAGAAAAAAGTAGCTCTCCAGAACAAGTTATTACTTATTAACGGTGGAAACATATCTATAAATCTAACTAACGTCCATTTAAAACTTCGTAGTCCTTGCTATAAATTGCAGAAAAGAAACGTATATGATCCTATTAGCTAGAATTAAATCAACCCATCTCATTCCTAAGACTAATATGCATCGCAGGCGTAAAAACGCAGAGATGCCACGTTGAGGATGTTAAGCAACTTGATATAAATCAGAAAGCTCATCATGCAACGGTGGTTCCTCTTTATAAACAAATCTTGGATCGCTTTAGATGCAGGAGAGCAAAGGCAGAAGGTGTTCACATTTACCTGTTAACAAGTAAGACTCCATACTTCATAACACTTTCATATGCATTTGCGTGGCATATCACCTTACCTTCTCAATCCCAATCATCGCCTCCTCCTATCCTTCCTCCTCCTTATCTACATCACCTACCTTCTCTGTCCTCTCACTCTAACCTTCCCATCACCATTCTACCTTCATTCCTTCCTCCTCATCGACATCATCTCATTTTACCTTCTATTCTATTCTTATATTCTTATTCTATGAACACTCTCCATTTCTCCTCATTACAAATTACCACCTAACACTCCCATTCTCTCCTCTCCACCTCCAAATTCATATCCATACGAACATCCAGTCAACCTTCCACTCCCACAGGCTCGGCATCACCTCCCCGCCGGAGACACGCCTTGAGCTCCCCATCTCTAAAGGGATCGAGGCGTTTATGCGAGGCAGGTCGAAAGCCGCTCATGTAAAGATCCGATTCCACTTTCTGGGCGGACAAGTGGCGGACAGGACCCAGGCAGACAGGTACACGAGGAAGCTGATTCATGGAGGGGAGGAGGAGGAGGAGGATGAGAGGGAAGAGGGAGGAGGAGAAGGCAGTAGTGTGGTCATGGTGGTGGGAAGGAGAAAGAGCAGTAACAAGAGGAGGAGATGGAAAAAGGAAGGAAGAGAAAGACTAACAAGAACAAGATGAAAGAAAAACAAGACTAAAAAGGGAGATGAAGAAGGGGAGCAGGTCATGGAAGCTGAAGGTAATGATAACAAGGGAGGAGAATACAAAGAAAGGAAAAGAATAAGAAAAGAAAATTAAAAGGAAGTAGGAACATAGAAGAAGAAGAACTGAAGAAAAGAAGAAACAAGGAAGGAGAGATGGGAAGACAGTAGAGAGAATTTTTTGTTTGATTAATTTATTTACGCCAGTGCCAAGCCTATAGTCTGTTAGGGCTGTGAAGTCAGTTCAAGGTGTGGCAGATTCCAGAATTCCCATAAGTGCAGCGCTGCAGTTCGACCGCCATTTATCAGCTGCACTCTCTCTCCGACCTACCCATTACAACCCACCTGTTTATCTCTCTCTCTCCTCTCTCTCCTCTCGACAGAGGAGGGACCTGAGGGGGACACAAACCACGGCCACCACCACCACCACCACTGCCAACACCACAACGTGTGCAGCATGGGAAAAAATCGCTTTGCCACATAGTCACCGATTTATACAAATCCTTGTTATAATCTACTAAACATCGGTATCATTGTACTATGTAGCTTCCTTTTACTATATACAGAAATTATATAAAATATCGCTTTCAAATAGCACATGGATGGGAAATAGAGACGCGCATGTACGAAAGCCCCGGTTGGCAGCATGGGTGAAGTGAAACGACGATACCAATCCACCTGAACCGCCTTCTTGCTCCTGAACAGACTATAGTACATTCAGGATGCTAACTTCGATACGAGCGACTCGTGCCTCTGGGCACGCTGTGATACTAAGGTCAACAGTAGGAAAAAAAATAATAATAATAGTTAGCATCCCCAAAATGTGGATGTCAGTGAGATAACATCTAGATTGTTTCAGACGATAAATATTTACATGTCTCCACAAGTGAGAGTCATATGGTATTAAGTCAACCAACACGTGGACACTCCAAACAATGGTGTTCAAAGGGTGTTAGCATTGGGCGCGTCACACGAAAGCTTACGGGAGAAGTGAGGCGTCCCCCGCCTCGACCGAAAAGCTGCCACACTCGCCCGGTACCCAAGCCGGAACGAAACTCACACACGATATGGCGGCGAACCATGAGACCGGGCGACGGTACGGCGTAATGTGGACAGGGCAGGAAGTGTTCGTAGTGCTGGATAGACACTGGCGACCCTCTCAACATCGCTACGGTGACAGGTGGAGGGCAAGGCAACGGCGGCCATTTTCAAACACCACGGCAAGGAGGTAGCAGCAACTTTCCAACCTTTGGCAGATCCGATCTGGGCAACCCTTGCAAGACAGTCCGCAACGTCGTTGACCAAGAGACTGATGTGTGACAGAATCCATAGTACCGTCAGTGAACTCTCGAGGAAGACTGCAACCAACCAAGGCGGCGGAGAATTTGTCAAACCAGTTGCTGGTATGTAGGCCTGGGGAGGAGAGGGCACAGAGCAGGGTACAGGTCAGATGATGAGGGCAGACAGGTCTGCTCCGCAGTAACAAAGTGACAGCATCAAAAGTCCATAAGACTCCCCAATTTTATTAGAACTAGACGAGATTCGGAGACGACACCCTGCCCAACCCCCGAACAGGCTCCAGATTGGGGAAGACACAGCAGCCAGCAATGCCGTCCCCTTGAGGGAACCGTCAATTGGCAGTGTGGAGCCCGCGAAGACGGACAATCTAGCCGATGGTTCCAGGGCTCGTTGTCGCTGGAGCTGAGGTGGAATCAGACGTGAAGTCAAGTGTAGGTGACTGCTGGCACGGGGAGTCCTACCAGGGAGGGGGCCGCGATCCACGTCCTCCCTCCTTGATGTTGATCTTGAGCCTGAATGTTTGAGCTGGCAGTGCTGACCTGTGCGACCACCACTACCAGAAGCAGAGGACGAGTGCAGCTGGATCTAGTGAGGTCTCGATGACTGTGAAGAAGTGGGAGAGAGGTAGAGAACGATGCAGACATTTGATGCTGAAATAATTAACGTTGGTACGTAATATTCTGTCCACAAGTGGCGGAAGCACATAATTCGTTATATTGACAATTCTGGTGGAATTGAGGGCAACCAAGAATGAGCCTCATTGCCTGATTCTGGAACTTTCAAAGAAGACTGCGTTGCTCTGGAGAGTTGATAAAGTGCAGAGAGATAGTCAACTACAGATCAGGATAAACGTTATGTATATGGTTACCAGCCACGAGGATGGACACACCGGCAGCGTAGCTGGTCAGCCAACGGAGCGGAGCGAGACAATCGCTATCGGGCTGTGAAGTCCTGGACAAGGATGCCCACAACGCTGTCTCGCGCTGGGATGGGCGGGGTGAAGTCAGTCCGGACTGGGGCATGATGCGAATATTGCGTGCACAAAGGTATGATGGTGTTACCCACAGTGAAGTCTGTGGTGTTCTTGCAGGACAGGGGTGAGAGATTGCTCTTGTCTGAGGGGAGATAATGAAGAGGCCACACGAAGAGGCAGACGTAGAAAGAACGAGTAGCGTTGCAGATGTCTGGAGGCAGACGAATGCAAATGTCGTCTGCACAGCATGTGATGAGTCGTTCCGTCGACGTCAGGAAGTAGAGAAAGGGCGGTGGACGGATGAAAAATTGATACCACCTTGTGGAGCACCGAGCTCAAGCGTTTTGTGGTACTGCACTTATGAATAGAACACGAGACGTTCTATGCGCAGGTAACCCTGATCCACTCAGTGGGTTCCTTTGACGCAAAATCGACTAATTGATCAAAATGATATCTCGTTATATAAAAAATCAATATCCGGAACTATAAGACAGGGAAGGAGAATACGTTCAAAAACCTTTAGAAAATAGAAGTGAGGAGATAATTCAGAACTATCGGTGCTCGGTTTTGGGATGACACAATCGTGCAGGTCAAACTCGGCACAGTAACCGAGGCGGAGACAGAGGTGTACAGCCGGAGGAGGAGGTTGCTAGGGATCAGGAGGCCGCAGAACTGCATAGGCAATGCCATCATCCCTGGAGATGTTGCCTTACCTGGCGAGGGCACGTCGCAGCTCGTTGTCCGTTATGGCTACATCATCCTCTCATCCCTGTTCAGCAAGGCAGCGGTGAGACAGGTGCGAAGTAATTATCCTGGGCGGAAGGCAGCTTTGCACGTGAGCTGGAAGGTTGGTGACGCGAGACTGTGCTGACCATTCTGTCAGTAAGATCTTGTGCGTAGTGAGCAGAAGGGCTGTGGTGGAGAACCTGGGCTTTCTTTTCACAGCCTTGTTGATAGTGCCACATGGAGGCAGCACTCGTTTTGATGGTTGATGCTGTCAGTGAGTTTGTGCCACAGGTCTGTCTGCTAACTGCGAGGCAACCAAGTCGTCCCTTGGCAGCTGACTTGCTGGTGGTAGTGTCAGGGACATGGGCGTTGCTGAAAGACAGGCCGTCCTCCGTCAAATGCCTTCCTCTCCGCCAGAGCGATGCGGTCATCCAGGGTCCAGGTGGGGCAGCAAGAGCGACGCTAATCAATAATCAATGGCAGCTTACTGACGTAACAGAGTATAGAAGGCGTGCGTGGCATTGACAAGTGAAGAGTATAACTTTTCAGGGCAGTGGAGGTCAAATGTAGGAAGTTGACTGAGCATATATGAAAATGAGAAGTAGGACGGTACTTGGAATTGGGATTGTAATGCGAGAGCGGGTTTGGGCTGGAGTAGTAATGGCATGTGGCAGGAACGGAGTAATGGACACTGAGAGCAATGTGGTCAGAGAAGGTGCCGGAACCGATGAGCATACCCTGACCTGGGACGCCACGGAGTCCACAGGCCAGGATGTGCAATCGAAGTACACCACCTGTGAGCGTGGGTAGCGCCAGCAGTGTCCCATCGAGTCAGCCGATTGCGACGAATGCCAGATCCAGGAGATGGAGTCCGTTGCGATTGACGGTGCAGAGAGGTCTCCTAGGGCAGGATGTCTAGCGTTGAAGAGTCGCCCATGTAGCCACGCATGCCACGAATGGTAGGGCTGGGAGAATATTAGGATCCATCACTGCTCAGTGCAGAGTACACGTTACATATCCGTACAGGTGCCCGCCCAACAGTGACCTCAAAAAGCTGGAAGTTTGTGTCACCCGTCCACAGAGTTCTGAAGGAAACGATGCTGAACAGAGAGAGAGTCAAAATAGGCAACAAGTCCGTGTCGAGCCCGATGAACATAGGACACGTAGCCGCTGAGCTGATGGTGCCTCCCACAGGTAGGCGTGGCCAACAAATGCCTCTTGGATGAAGATGACATCTGGGTGGTGACGGTGCACATATCCCTTAAGTGCACGGCGATAAGCTTAGCCAATTCGTAGTCCACAGGCATTCCACGAGAGGACATGAGTTGCCGGTTATCGAGCATGGCCTTTAGGACAGCGGGCAGATGATGATGTGGCGATTGGCGCGGGCACGGCCGGGTGCCACGCGCTAGGTGAGGGAGGGTCCCTGGCGAGAGCAGGCAGGCTGGTGAGGAGTGGGGTCACGGGCTCAGCTTCTCTGCATGGTAATTGCGCGATGGAAGCAATGACGACTTGTTGAGGACTCAACCAATGAATTCAAAGTCGTCTCGAGCGGCCTAGCCTGCTTAGCAACTAAAGGTATTTAGGCAAGTTGTAAGTGCCTCAAAACGTTCATTGAAAGCTTAGAAACCTGGAGTTTTGAGGAGAGGCAACAGCGTCCCAGAAGTGCAGTCACTTGCAGGGGAGTCAGAGTGTGGCAGGCTTTAAAACACGAGGGGAGCAGCAGGGAGGCTTGGTGGTGGCGGCGGCGCTGGGTGGAGGTGCGGAGCGCAGGGCAGCAGAGAGCCACATTGGGCTGGTGCCTCGCGCACCCCGCAGACGTTCACTCCTGCTTGATGAAGCAGCAGGGGACATTTCCAGGCAGCGACGTGTCCGGAGGCGGGGCGCTGTGGCTGAGTGGAGGCGGAGTCCAAGCAGTAGGAATCCGAGGAGGGTTGCGGTGTGGACCCAGAATTGCGTGAATCGGCGTGAGGGCCGGGCACCATGCACAACGCTCAGCCGCAGAACGAAGTAACGGGATATGTGGCCGAGGCCCCAGCATCGGAAGGCACCATGGTCGCTCGTCACTGCATCCTGCAGACTCACAGAATTGGCAGGCACGGAAGGCCTAGGCTGAAGCTGACACTCGGGGCGAGTGGTTCAAGGAGAGACTCAGGTGACGACCAGGCAGGAAGGGAGGAAGCCATTCTGAGTAAAATCCGGCGAGCAGAGTAGATGCCCGGCAACTTTCCTTGTCCAAAGAGCAGGGTCAGCACAGAACGGGTAACAGAGCTAGGAGTACATGGCGAAACTTTGAGGGCCTTTCTGGAAGTCGCGGAGCTCGAGGGTGAGGTTGAAACTCCCCCACTCGTCACGCATGTCGATGACATCCGTGCGGCAGCGGAGACGTATACGAAGCAGACGATTATGGCTGCCATCTTGACTTTAGCCTGGTCGCGGTCAAGTTGAAAATTTCGGGTGACTTCGGACCTTCAGCCAACGAAGCTTGAGATCTACTGTCGGGTTGTCCTTGGAGAGTAGCTTGCAGCGTGGCGATCCAACCCTGGAGGCGAAGGCTGGTGGTAGGTGAGGCGGCGCTCAGCAACAGGGGCACATCCGCGTGAGTCCATGAGAAAGGGTTGGGGCGGGGAGGGCTGCTGTTCTGGGCTGATGTAATGGTGTCCAGGAGTCAGACGACCCCCCTCTGCTTAGAGACCTTAGCAGCAGGGAAGACGGCGCCACTGTTACTGTCAGTGTCGTGGGATATGGGGCGCTTTGCCGGAGAGGAACCTGGCACCGCAGGGCGGTGGCGGCCAGTCGTCGTGATCCATTGCATCCTCGTCGCTCAGCGCCAAAGTCAGCCTCAAGATCCGCCAGGGAGACGGGCCCCGATGGCTCCGCTGACGGACGTGAGGGAACGAGAGGAGTATGCGAAACCTCACTCACTATGACGAGGTAGTATTGTATCCATGACGTCCACACCAGAGGCACTGCGCATGCGCAGAAATAAACCCACTGACCAGAGGGCCCAGCCGGTCGAGTTGAATTTCATCAAAGTCTACAGGCTAAGTCCCAAACACCAAGAACCCAAATGTCATGAGGTAAACTGGTTTACTATCGATGTTGCTCTCACTTTACAGCTGTATGCGGAAGCAGTAGCAGGAATCCAGCAAAAACTTACACGAAAGAAATTTGGAATCCTCAGACAGAGGTGTTGTTGTCCTTGGCCCACTCTGGTGGCGTGGATAGAGAGAGAGAGAGAGAGAGAGAGTAAACACAGCACAATACCTGATACACTACCAATAAATCACTGTATATAATAATCTATTCTAAGGTGAAGTAATCAAAAGGCCTCAATAGTAATGGAAATAATCGATTACTGAAGAAAAATTATCGCCCATCACTGAGTTATCCACTGCCATCTGTTTTCACCCCGGAGATGAGCCACTGAGGCCCGCGCACCTCTAGACTACTCTCCTAATCAACACAGGTTATACACGTGAACAAGGTGTTCCTATATTATTACCCCGGAGATGAGCACTGAGGCCGCGCACCTCTAGACTACTCCCCCTCTGGAGCTAATCCCCCTATCAACAGAGCTATACACGTGAACAAGGTAACCTATCTATTATTACCCCGGAGATGAGCAATGAAATACGCGCACCTAATCAACACAGGCTATGGCACTTTGTGCCCCGCACGTGAACAAAGGTAGCCACTATCTATTATTACCCCGGAGATGGCACGCGAGGCCTCAGCACCCTTTAATCAACACAGAGCTATACACGTGAACAAGGTAACCACTATCTATTATTACCTTTGGAGATGAGCACTGAGGCCTCGCGCACCTAATCAACACAGGCTATACACGTGAACAAAGGTAACCACTATCTATTATGTACCCCGGAGATGAGCACTGAGGCCTCGCGCACCCTAATCAGCAACACAGGAGCTATACACGTGAACAAGGTAACCCACTCTCTATGTGGAGATGACACTGGGCCTCGCGCACCCTAATCCCAACACAGGCTACGTGAACAGGTAACCACTATACATATTACCCCGGAGATGAGCACTGAGGCCTCGCACCCTAATCAACACAAACTATACACGTGAACAAGGTAACACTATTTATTATTACCCCGGAGATGAGCACTGAGGGCCTCATGCCACCTAATCAACACAAGCCCCATACACGTGAACAAGGTAACCACTGGTAGCTGTACCCAGAGATGAGCACTGAACCTCGCGCACTAATCAACACCTGCGGCTATGCCGTGGACAAGGTATTCCACCTATCTATTACCCCGGAGATGAGCACTGAGGCCTCGCGCACCTAATCAACACAAGCTATACACGTCGAACAGGTAACCTATCAATACTGAGATGAGGCACAGGCCTCGCGCACCTAATCAACATAATTTTTCCCCTCAAATTGACTATTTCAAATTGCAAAATAGAAAGTCCAATCAGGTTTTCGTTAGTGATTTTTTAGGCTCAAAAGTACAGAGGAAGATCACACTGTACAGGGTCACAAAAACTACCCTAAAATGTGACTCCTACAATCTTGTCAATATTTTTTTTTTTTGGTTGTGGTACAGAAGGGTCAAACTGCCACTAGGGTCACAAAACTACCCTGGAAATGCCCACAACTCTACCCAGCCTTGTCAGAAATAAATCTTTTTGGGTTCACAGTACAGAGGAGGGGTCAACCACTATCTATTATTACCCGGAGATGAGCCACCGAGGCTGCACTAATCAGCACACAATTTTACCCCTCAAGTGAACTTTTTTCAAATTGCAGTGAGTCAATCAGGTTATCGTTATTTTTTTTTTTTTTTTACGCTCAAAGTACCAGGAGGTGCACTGTTGCGCCAGTAGGCATCTTCCTGAGTGGGGCCAGTGGTCGGCCCAGGCTTCTTCCAGGTGGAGCCTGATGGTCGGCCCAACCCGTTCTGAGCAGTGTTTATAGTGGCGCCATCTTGCATTACCTCAGGGTCACAACACTACCTGGAAATGCCGCATGACTTCCTCTGAAGAAGATGCCTTGTCAATATTTTTTTTTTTGGTTGACAGAACACAGACAGAGATCAAACTGCCACTAAGGTCACAAAACTACCTCCTGGAAATGCCCACAACTCCTAAAAGCCTTGTCAAATAAATCTTTTTAGGTTCACATGCAGAACAGCTCTAGGAAGCCTTTGTCTGATGTGTGCTTTTTTGTCTCACGGTACAGAGGAAGGAGTGGAAACTGTCACCAGGGTCACAACACAGCCTGAAATGCCTACCCCTAGATACCCCACAACTCCTACATACGAAAGCCTTGCTCTAATGTGTGATAATTTCATATGTTCTACACGGTACGGAGAAGGTCAAACTACCACCAGGGTCCAAAACTACCCCTGGAAATGCCCACAACTCCTAGGAAAGCCTTGTCTAATAATGCAATTTTATTTCACAGTACAGAGAAGAGTCAAACTGCCACCAGGGTCTCAAAACTACCCCTGGAAATGCCCAAAATCCTACAAGCCTTGTATCAAATACATTTTTTTAAGTTCTGTGGCCTACAGAGGAGAGGCAAACTACTACCAGGTCTAACACTACCCCTAAATGCCCACATGACTCCTAGGAAAAGTCTTGTCGATAATGTGTATTTCTTTAGGTTCACAAGTACAGAGGAAGGTCAAACTACCACCAGGGTCACAAAACTACCCCTGGAAATGCTTACTACTACTAAGGGAAGCCTTGTCAAATGTGTGTTTCTTATTGCACGGTATAGAGGAAGATCATTGCTGTCTGGGGTCACTGAAAGCTACCACAAATGCCCAAAATCCCTACAAAAGCCTTGTCAAATGTGTGTTTCTCCATGGGATTCTACAGTACAGGAGAGTCAAACTGCCACCAGGGTCCTGAAACGCTACCCTGGAAATGCCCCACAACTCCTAGGAAAGCCTTTGTCCAAATGTATGTTTCCCTAAGAGTTCACGGTACAGAGGAGTCAAACTGCCACCAGGGTCTAAAACTACACCATACCTTAATGTCTCCAATACTTTACTACTGACAGGTACTACTTACGTCTTCCCCTCACACACGACTCCCTAAACAACCCAATACCTTCTTAATTTTACAAGACATTGACAGGTGATTCAATTTACCTCAAACCACCTAAAAAGATCCATTGCACTGTTCATTAACTTCATACTGACAGGTGTTGAAATCTTAATTACCTCTTACGACTATCACCAGAAGATAGCTTACACACACACACACACACACACACACACACACACACACACACCACACACACGTACCTTCCCTCCTCCTCTCTTTACGTCCAGAAGGCAAATAGCCATCCCTTCTTCCTACTCTTTTCCTCCCCCTCCCTTCTCCATCTTCACTCTCCCTCCCTTCTTCCCTCCTCCCCCCTCCCTCCATTCCCTTGTTTCCCTCCCCTTTTATCCGTTCATAGATTAATTAATGAGTGATGATTCGAGAGTTAAATAGTTAAATAAGTAGTAGTAAGTAGTAGTGGTGATGCTGGGTGGTAGTCACCATGTGTGTGTGTCTGTGTGTGTGTGTGTGTGTGTGTGTGTGTGTGCATGTGTGTGTGAACATAAGAACATATAGGAGTCTGCAGAGAGCCCGCTAGGTAGCTCCTCTGAACCCTAAGCTCCCGTGTAGCTCCGTGTATGTAACCCCACCTAATATCGCTGTCCATGAATTTATCTAATCCATTTTAAATGTAACAATTGTATTGGCACTCACCACATGACTGTCAAGCAGCTATTCCACTCATCACCACCACCCTGAGTGTTCACCAATTTTTGCCTATGGCCCTGTGTGTGTGTGTGTGTGTGTGTGTGTGTGTGTGTGTGTGTGTGTGTGTGTGTGTGTACATGCGTAAATTGTTATGTGCGTAGAGAGAGAGAGAGAGAGAGAGAGAGAGAGAGAGAGAGAGAGAGAGAGAGTGTGTGTGTGTTGATGTGCTGAATTAGTCTTTTCTCTTGTAATTATTTTCATATATTTTATTAAGCCCTTCATATAAACCCCTCTTTCCTTTAGAGAATTTGAGTTATTTATCTTTTTATCTTGTTATATTTCCCCCTAAGGTCCATATAATTCCTTCTTTCCTCTTTGTTGATGCAAAATTTTCTGAGGTTCTTTCTCAGACATTCACTTAGGAAGCTTACAAATGATTTCCCTTCCAAATGATACCTTCTATTTCCTACATCTTTTCTAATTTCACGTTGGTTTTTCGTATTTTCTTTTTCATCTTAAATTTCACTTGGTCTTTTTTCTTTTAATCAAGCTGTTTTTTGTCTTAGATTGGACTCTCTCTCTCGCTCTCTGTCTCTCTCTCTCTCTCTCTCTCTCTCTCTCTCTCTCTCTCTCTCTCTCTCTCTCTCTCTCTCTCTCTCTCTCTCTCTCTCTCTCTCTCTCTCTCTCTCTCTGCCTCTCTCTTTCCCTTCCTCTCTCTCCCTCCCTTTCTCTCCCTCCCTCTCTCTCGCTCCCTCCCTCCTCTCTCGCTCCCTCCCTCCTCTCTCTCTCCCTCCTTCTCTCTCTCTCTCTCTCTCTCTCTCTCTCTCTCTCCCTCCCTCTCTCTCTCTCTCTCTCTCTCTCTCTCTCTCTCTCTCTCTCTCCTCTCCCTCTCTCTCTCTCTCTCAAAAGCTACTTACACCAACCCCACTGACAAAACACCAAGAAACAGTAACGTTGAACATTTGTGCACGTGCGAGTAAACACTGCAAGAATCAATTTAAAGCCTCATCATCCCCCTGTCACTTACAGGCCTCCCAGGGGCAATCCACTCGATGCCCAGAATCTTGGGAGAAGTATGCAGCGTCCCAAGGCAATCTTAATAACAGCGACTCTCTGATGCAGGAGACTTCTAACTTTCCCCCATATCGACTGGGGCGACACTGTCGGAGTAGAGGGTGAGTCCATAGAATGATCGAGGATTTCTAGAAGAGGAAAATTATCTAAGCCAAAATGGTTTTCTGAACCCAACTCTGACAAATAACATACGCCGAGCCTTTGTTATAGCATTGACCAAGATAACCTAGTCGAGTAATGTCACGGTAGAGGAGAACACCTCGGTTCACTGCAGATCATAAACTAGTGCGCCGTTGACATTAGAAGCTCAAACATCATTGACGAGAAAATAAAGTAAAGGTGCCCAATTTCAAAGAGGCGAACTTCGTAGAAATCCATGAAAACAATAAGATATGCAACTATCAGATGACGGCAATGTGAGAGGACGCCTGGCTAAACTTTAAAGAGATGCTTGCACTCACTCGGCAGGACACATTTGTCCCGCATGTGCGAAAGCAATTAACACTAATGAAAGTCCACCTTGGTTTAATAGCGAAATTAAACACTCCAGTCAAGGAGAGAAGAATTGTACTTACAGGTTAAAGAAAGAGCAAAGCACGCCCGAAAACATTAGACTTTACAAAGATGCCAGGCGACGAGTAAAAAGATTAGTGCGTCAGGCAAAGCGTAGATATGAAGAAAATATTGCAGCCAACTGTAAAAATAACCCGAAATCCATCTTCAGTTACATAAACAACAAAAGGCGATCGGAAGTAGGAATTGGACCTTTAACTTAACAGCGACGATCGAACTGGTGACTGACGGCAACCAACACGTTGCAAACCTATTAATAATTACTTTTACTCGGTATTTAATAATAACAGTCCTCCACCACCACCAACACCAAGTACTGAAATATAAGAAATCCCGAGCACGTTGTAACTAACTTTGAAATAAAACCCGATGAGAGTCCTCAAAGCCCTCAATCATCACTTAAAACAAATAAAAAGTCCTGGACCTGACAAAGTATATCCAACTCTGTGCTGAAGAAAAGAAACAAAAAAGAGCGAAATACTCTCCTCCTCACAACCGTATTCAACATGTCCTTTGCAACAAGGCATCGTCTCTTCATATGGAAAGAAAGGTAACGTGACACCGATTTTTTTAAGAAGGAGACAAAAAGAATTACCCGGAGGTAATTACAGGCCCATTAGTCTAACTTCGGTTGTACTGGGTAGCTACTTGAGAGCATAATTAGAGACAAAATTTATTGAGATGCACCTTGAAAGCCACTCATTAATTGGGGACTCACAGCATGAATTTCCAGAAACAAAAGATCCTGCCTATCAAACCTATTAACCTTTTATAACGACCTCTTCACTGTTTATTGCGTAACCAAATCACTGGACGTAGTCATCTTAATTCAGAAAGCGTTTGATAAAGTCCGCATCATAAATTACTTTACCTGAAATTAAAGCAAATGAGTATTGACGGTCAAGTAAACCAATGGATCGCGAATTGGATTTGAGTAACAGACATGAAGAGTATTGATTGACGGATTTAACTCCGGAAAGTGGGCGCCGGTCACTAGTGGTGTCCCCCTCAAGGGCTGAGTTCTTGGCCAGTGCTCTTCATTATGCCCATCAACGACGTGGATGTTGGACTCCAATAACCGCATCAACAGTAAATTTGCAGACGACACAAAAGATTGGCTAACTCGGTTCTGTCTACTGACGAAGACAGGCAAAAGCCTCCAGGATTTGCACAAAATTTCCCAGCTTGGTCGGATAGATGGGAGATGCCCTTTAACGTGAACCAATTACTGCAGGAATCCTTCAGAAAGTTTGGAACGAGGGAATAAAAGTTCGATTACGAAATGCGCAGCGTTAAACTCAAAAAAGCGTTCAATGCGTCAAGGACTTGGGGATCAAAACCCGCGTCAAACCTCAAATTCTCACAGCAATGCATCGATACGTAAATAAAGCGAACAGAATGTTGGGCTTCATTAAAGAAGAACTTTTATTCAAGAATAAAGATGTAATACTTTCGCTCTACAACAGTTTAGTCAGACCCAACCCAGAATACCATTGCGGTACAGTTTTGAATCCTCCCCACCATGCAAAGGATATAGCTAAATTAGAAGGTGCTTTCAGCGTCAGGCAACGAAAATGATCCCTTCCTTGCGCATCAAATCTACCTACGAAGAAAGGCTTTCTACCCTTAACATGTTCTCTGCTTGAGATACGTCACCTCGAGGAAAACTGATCGAATGTTTTAAAAATACTTAATGGTTTCACGAATATAGACAGATCAACATTGTTTCGATCAGTGACACTTTGCACTACTGAGGAACAATGGCGTCAAACTCAGATGTAGACAAAGGTGAAATTCAGACTGCACAAAATTTTTCTTCACCAACGTTGCTTGGGTAAAGAATGGAATAAGCTTCCACCATCAGTGATTGAGTGCAACGTTATTGACTCCTTCAAATAAAACCGATCGTCATGCTTCCTTCAACGTAATATTAACTAGAGAAGAAATGCAACGTTTTGGAGTCTTCTGATTAATGTAAATCCACTTGGGTTTAAGGACAGACCACCAGAAGTCTGGACCATGGGGAGATTCATCTAATAATGGTCTGATTTGCCTATGTAAATCTATGTAAATCTCTCTCTCTCTCTCTCTCTCTCTCTCCTCTCTCTCTCTCTCTCTCTCTCTCTCTCTCTCTCTCTCTCTCTCTCTCTCTCTCTCTCTCTCTCTCTCTCTCTCTCTCTCTCTCTCTCTCTCTCTCTCTCTCTCTCTCTCTCTCTCCTCTCTCTCTACCTCTCTCTCTCTCTCTCTCTCATCTCTCTCTCTCTCTCTCTCTTTTAACAAAGTCAGATTCCCTCTTTCCACTGAGTTTAAGTTACGGACATTTTTTCTTCATGTCATTTAATTCATCGCACCCTCCACTTTCCTCCTCAGACGGTGCAACACCTCCGCCCCGCATCTCGTCCAAATCCTTCTTGCTAATTTAAAATTACGGACATTTTTCCTCATGTATTTAATTCATCGACTTTTTTCCTCCCTTTCCTCCTGCTCAGACGGTCGCAACACCCTCCCCGCCCACGTCTCGTCAAAATCTTCTTTACTGAATTTAAATTACAGTTTTTCCCTCTATTTATATCATCACTTTTTTCTTTCCACATTTCCTCCTGATCAGATTGCTCCCCCGAACCCGCGTACCGCCCTTCCGCCCTTGTCCCGTTACAACACCGAGGGTTTCAGAGCCCTCCATGACAGAAAAAATTACAGCCGCCCAGGTCAAAAGTGTTATTAATTATTGCGTTTGGCCTGAAGGAAAAGCAATTACAACACCTGGACTCGTATTCTCGCACCGCTTCGGGCTCTTGATACGAGTAATTTTCTAAAGACCACAGAAATAATGCGTCAGGTTCCCAAGCGTATAGTACTCGTCATGGCATTATAAATCTTGCATAAACTACCGCCGAAGCATATGAACACACCTTTTAATGCCAATCTGAGTAACTTCTACAGAGGTTCTTAACTTGTGATCCCAAGAGCCGTAAATAAAACGTTTGAAACTTATGGGTCCCTGAACTATCA